>NW_008360322.1:5376223-5387449 GCF_000622305.1 Nannospalax galili | reverse complement strand
AGAGGTAACTCTAAATCTTTTGAGGATTAGATACAAACTCCCAAATACTTTTGACATTTTTGGCATTGGAACAGTGTATGTTGCTAACAGGCCCAAGGACATTTTGACTTTTAGCCAAGAAACTGGTGACATTTCTTTGGGGTCTTTTTACCCTAACTTCCTAGCCAATTCCTACCTCCTGTTCTTATCACACCATCCTCTGAAGAGGTTACACAATTGCCAATAGGGAATAGGGATGCAGACTGCTCTGGCTTCTTCCATGCTGAACAGGGACACAGGGTGAGGCAATTGGAGTACCCCTTCAGTGGGTCTATCTAAACTCTTGTCTCTAAGGGAAGAAGAAAAACCTTGAATCATGAATAGGAGATGTGAAGGAGAAGTAAAGGCAAGAGTAATTAGCATTACAAGTTTTAGACAGGGAACTAGAAAAAAGTCAGAACAGGGTAATTTTCAAATGTTCATATGAAAGTCCATTGGGGTTCTTGACAAGGGTTTCCAAAAGCATCCCTCTATTGGGTCCTTCCTCATTTTTCTTTTGTCTTCCAAGGCTGGACTAGTTGGCTGGGAAGAGTGGCTGGATACTCAAGTGAGGGTCCAGTGACCCTGCTTGGCACTCCTTTAATGAATGAGCTCAACTGTCAGCTAGCCCAATTGTGACTATGTTTAGCGATCAGGCTCAGCCGAAGTCGTGATGATGGTAGTTATTTCATGCAGAAGGGACTGCTGTATAGCATCTTATTATCATTTACATGTATGAATGTTTTGCCTACATATGTGTAATGCACCTGTGTACACCTGATGCCTGCAGAGGCCAGAAAAAGGAATAGGATCCCCTAAAATTGGAGTACAGAGAGTTGTTAGCCACCGTATGGGTGCTGGGAACTGAACCCTGGTCATCTGCAAGAGCAGCCAGGGCTCTTAACAGCTGAGGCATCTCTCCAGCCCCAGACACTTATTCTTATAGTAAGAAACATACTAAAAGTTCCTGGGAAATCATAACCTAGCCTGGTATCTCATTAGCTAAGTACAGTTACTAAATTTGACATCTTATGCCTAATTAAATTTTATACACATACTAGATAGGTGATAGATAGACAGATGGTAGATAAATAGATGATAGATTGATAGCTATCTAAAACTAGGACATGATTTGCATATGTTTTGTCTAGTTCAATTCCTTTGCATAGATATCTCTAAGTGTTTAAAATTATTTACAAATGTTCTCTAAATTATAGAAGGTCAAGAATTTGAGAGGTGTTGGGGAGGACAGGAAAGGAGCTGAAGTGGGAAGAAGGAAGGGTGGAAATGATGCAAACACAGTGTACTTATGCATGAAATTCTTTCTAAAAAATATTTTATTTATTATTCTTATTTTATATGTATGAGTATATTGCCGGCATGCATATGAGTGCACCCGTGTTGTGCAATGCCGAGGTCAGACAGGGCATCGGATTCCCCTGGAACTGGAGTTAAGGACGGTTTGTAGCTGCCATGTGGGTGCTGGGAATCAAACCCAGGTCTTCTGCAAGAGCAGTCAGTGCTCTTAACCACTGAGCCATCTCTCCAGCTCCTGAAATTCTTGAAAGAATAAAATAACTTTGTTCTTCATAAAATTGCAAGAAAACATCTATGTCTGTTTTGACCAAGAAACATTCCTTTACCTGATTTTATCCAACTACCATGGCAGCATTTCTTTTCACTATAAGCAAGAAGAGTTTAATGAATAGATAAATTCTGCTTCAGAATTGTAAGTTTATTAATATGACCTTGAGGAAATCGTTCCATCTTTTGCACAGCACCCAATTCATAAAAGTAATGATTCAGATGTTTCATAGGCAGCAAGAAAGACAGGTAAAATGTTTTAAAATGCACCAGGTTTGAATAAAGTTGTCTAGGTCACAAATAGTACAAAAATAAGTAAAAAAGAGTTAAGTATACTAGTTGCCTTAAGATCTGGTTCTGATTATTAATTATTAACCATGACTATCATAACCAGTTTAGCCACCTTGGTTTCAGTTTTCTTCCAGCCACAAAATAGAAATAGTAATATGCCTAGCACACACCACGCACAGTTAAAAGCACTAATGGCATAATGCATGATACTTTCAAGCAGCCACATATATATATAGTTGTGAGTATGAAGACTGAAACTAGGAAAATGCACTTCCAAACAAAATGGTGGCTTTACCTCCACAATATTTTGATCATCACTTAATTCATTTTACCACAGCAATAAAGTTTAAAATCCTTAGACTTTTCTCTGCATTTGTGTTATTCATCTTTGTTATATGACTGAAGCACCACAGCAACTCTTATCCAAAATTTCAGATATATTAAAATCAATATTCATTCAATTCAAAATATGTAAAAGGTACATAGTTACTAAATTCAAGTATGTCATTTTTTTTTTATTGGATGGAAGCCTAATCAAATTGCCAAGGCCATTTCCTTTATTTTTTCTCTTGAGTTTATACTCAGCTCTGACATTTAACTTTACTCGATAGTTTCTCTATATCCAAATATTATTTTTTTTAAAAGAGAGATGAAACCAACTTTATACAGCTTCTGTTACATACATGGTACTATACTATACACACTATCCTAATTTATCCTCACAACCACCCTCAGAGGAAAAGACTCACACCCATTTTATATGAGAAAGATAGGAATCAGATTAGGAAAAGAATTTAAAGCAAGTTTTTTGACTCCAAGGTCTGTGATCTTTGCACTAAACCAGTGGTTCTTAGACATACAGATTTCTCAACAGAGACACATACTTGCTTGAACTAGTAGACTTCATGGGAATGTCAATGTTTTGTTTTCTAAGAAACGATAGATTTTTTTTCCCAAAGCTACACTATTTACTTTCAGCATTATTTATTAAAATAAATGCTATTTAACAAATGAAGAACAATGGAACTATATAATTTCAAAGTAGAAAACAAGCCTGGAAAAAAAAAAAAAAAGTTGCTAGCCTTACAACATTTGCATCACAAAACAGTACCAGTTCTCCAAAGAGGAGTGAGAACATCGGCCCGTGAGGGAGAAGCTGAACCCAGATCTCAAAGCATCTCCTACTCACTTCCCAATTTCAGTTCCAACGTGGTAAGAATGCATGCTGTCTCAGCTAAAGCCATCGGTTTTCTGCAAGTTTTACATGGCAAGTTCTAAGGACAAAGGAAATTACAGACTTTTGAAAGACGATAAAGAAGCTTTTGGCATCAATAAGTGTATTTGTTTTTAGTACTGCATTTTCATAGCAGTTCTGTGATTTTTTTTTTCCTTCAAACAAAACCTATGTGATACAATCAAAAACGCTGCTAACAAATAGAGGTCTGTTACCTTGTCCCTAAGAGACTCATCCATCTCAAGTTGCTTTCCTGTCTGTCCAACTTTATCTACCACATTTCATTAAAAACAGACAAGATCTTACCTTCTGTATGTTTTGATGTAGCACCTGATGCTAGGAAGCTAAGTTACTACTTAACAGCCACTATGAAATGGACTTAGTTCATCGCTAATGCCAGACAAATGTTAAACAGAAACATCTGTGACTACATTTGAACTTTGTAAAAATTTCAGAATTTATATATATTTTTTTAATTCATAGTTTGTCCTCAAAAGAGTGACCAGAGCAAAAGTCAAAACAATTCTAAAGCACACACATCTAAATACTCACTATAGTGTTCCCAGATCTCTGTTTCTACATTTACCTACTTAATAGGCAGAGGATGGAATCAAGGGATTAAGGAAGGAAAACAATAGGAAAACAACAGCCTGGTATTTGCTGCTGCACTGCACTTGGAACTGACCTGTGTCATTCAGCGCGATATATAAGCAGCTAATGTATCGACCACCTCATTAGGTATTTACATCCTTGGTCCATCAGCAGTCCATCCTGAATTGTTGTCAATGTCTGCTGAATTGAGCATGCTCACTAGACATGTAAAGCTTCTATATGTTTTGAAAGAAAGTTTAATGTTCTAAATAACAATCAGGATGACATACTCTTTTGAGGATGAAATAGCATCCTGATTGATCTACTATACTATGCCTAGTATAAGTTATCTACACTGTACAAAGATTTTTTAAAAATCAAATAAATATTCTTTATTTTTGTCAGTGACTCCCTATTGGAGCAAAATACAATGCTGTTGGAGCATCGAACTCACATTGTAAGTTAAATGCTTTCTAACCTTTAAGTAAAAACAACGGATATAAATTAATTATTTTTCCGCACAGTACACTCAAGTTCCAACCTTATTGAACTTGGTCACTGCATATGCTCTTCCCTGTCACCCAGGCTTCCCTTTCTTTTTTCACAACTTCTTAAAGCCTCATTCAAATACGTTTTTCTCTCTGGAGTCTCACCTGTGGATCAAGACAGGCTCAACCCCATATCAAGTCCGTGTATTTGTGTGATCCTCCTGTCTCTGCCTCTTCATCATATCCAACCCCATGTAACTGTGTGTTCATGTACTTTATATAAACTTCCAAGATTCATGCCCATTCATAAACATATACTACTAGGGGTACCATTTTAGGTGCTTGCCATACTCCCAGGGGAATTCATAGCAACCAAATCTTTTTCTCCCACCACACTCTGAATCTGTCCAGAGCAGGAACATTAATATCTACTTTTGTCTTCTTGTCACCTACTTCAGAACTAGTACAAATAATGACACGAGGGATGTAACAATTATTTCTTTTCAAAATTTTTATTTGTTTTTATTTGATGTGTATGAGTTTTCTGCCTGTGTATAAGTGTACCTGTGCATGCATGAGGCCAGAAGAGGGTGGCAGAGAGTTACTGATGGTTGGTTGTTAGTCTCCATGTGGGTACTTGGGAACTGAACCCTGGTCCTCTGCAAGAGCAGTCAGTGTACTTAACCGCTGAGCCACCTCTCCAGGTCCAGTGACATTTCTAATATGTTCAGGGAAGCCCTCTTAATGAAATGATGTTTGAATAGTGACTTAACAGACAGGAAAAAGTACTCCATATGGATGTGTAGAGGGAAAGCATTCCAGAGGAGGAAACAGAAAAGTGCCATGAGGCACAAATGTTTTTGGAGTCTTCAAGAAAAAAACCAGGCAATTGGCCAGGCGTGGTAGTGCACACCTTTAATCCCAGCACTCAGGAGGAGAGGCAGGCAGATCTCTGTGAGTTGAAGGCCAGCTTGGTCTACATAGTGAGCCACGACAGCTGGGGCTACAGGGAGGCCCTGTCTCAAAAAGACCCCCCCCCAAAAAAGAAAGAACCAGGCAATTTCTATGCTTGTAGTAAAGTGAGAAGGGGATGAGGAAAATGTGTGTGTGTGTGTGTGTGTGTGTGTGTGTGTGTGCACGCATATGGAGGTAGACATGGGCTAAGTTACTTGGGTTTTGAATTACAAGGGAAGTCTTTAAAATACATAGAGAAAAGAAGTCACATAACCCAAACTATATTTTAAAACTGTACTGTTGTGTAAAAATAACAAACAGTGCAAAGGAAAAAGGGGGCAGTAGGAAAACCAAAGGCACAAATGACAGATTCATGTCAAATAAAAATGATTAGCCACAGGAGAAATCAAATTTCCTGGACTTAATTAATGAACATGGTGACCTAGGACCCTTTATTCCCTGCAACAAGACTGCAAAAGATCTCAGCACCTGTCACTTGTCAGATGCGACAAAAGTATTTGTCAACAAAATCTTGAGGGGATGACTGTTTACAAGGCAACTGAGACTTTACTACAAGTCTTCATATAATATACATTATTAATTTAAATGTGTCCCACCAAATCTGTAGATCATGAAAATCATAACTATACAGACAATGAATTAATCTCCCTATTCTCCCACTAAGAATAAACTAGAGAAACCTGACAAAATGTAACTGAAAACAAAAACATTTAAACATTTACTTAGAGACCTTGGAGACTTGACAACAAAGTACTGATCTACAGGATCTGGGAGAAAGGTCAACACTAGAACAAACTCTACTCCCAAGGTGCACCTCCTCATCCTGTTCACCAAAACATATATTCAAATGGGCCATTACAGGGAAAAAGGTAAGCTGATCAGACTACAGCTCTGAAAACAGAGGAACAGTGACAGGACGGGGGTCCAGACATACCTATAATCTCAGGTGGGCTCAGGAGGAGGAAGATAAGTTTGAGGCCAGTTTGGACTATATAGCCTAGCTTCTTTTCCTGTTGCTGTGATAAAACATGCCGACAAAAGTAACTTAGGAGAGTCAGCTCACAGTTCAAGGTACAGTCCATTGTGGCAAGACAATCAAGGCAGCAGGAGTTCGAAGTAGCTGGGCACATCCATCCACAGTCAGGAGGCAGAGTGATGAATCCTGCCACTGCTCAGTACCCTTTCTCCACATACACAGCCCAGGAGCCCAGCCAGGGAATGCCACCACCCACAGTGAGCCCATCTTCCCACTGAATTAGGAAACCAGTGTAATCCAGCACAGGGATGCTCAGGAGGCACATCTTCCAGGTGATTCTAATCTCATCAAGTTGACACTATTGATTAACAATCACAGGTAAGTGTCTAACTAGCAGTTAAGACAATAAACATCAAAACAATAATAAAACGCCACCAAAACGTCAAAATGCTAAAACTGAAAGATTATTGCTACCAAGTTCTGGAAACATTGGAAATATCTGGAAACATCATACATTGCTGGTGAGAAAGTAAGTTGTACAACTACTTTAAAATAAATACATAAATATGCATGTGTGTGGGTGTGTACATATATGTGCATACACACACACATTTGTATATTGTGAAAGTAGCTCAATTCTTCATCTCTCACTATCAACATGTTCTTTGAAGTGTGAACTCCTCATCATTTCCTATTTACAGAATGTAGTTCTCTCCTCCCTGAATCTGGCCTTTTGTTTATGCACTAACTCCAAACAAAAAAAAGGAAGGAAAAAAAAAAAAAAAAAAAAAAAAAAAAAAAAAAACACTGAGCCAGTGCTTGCCTAGGCTTCAAGAGGTCTCCTACCCTTCTGTGTTCTTTTGAACCAAGTGAGTAAGCCCAGACTTGTCCACTAAATGAAGAGGAACATGGAGCCCAGTCACCCATCTCCCCACTGCAGGAAGCCAACTCCAGGGAACTGCTGAAGTATGGGGGCGTGGTCCAGCCAATCCCACCCAAGCAAACCACGATGCCCACCCACAGATTCAGGAACAGTTATGAAAATTATTATTTTAGATCACTGAATTTAAATGGTATGTTCTACAGCAATAGCTAACTTAGGGTACCAGGAAAAAAAAAAAAAAAAGATCTTGCCATACTTTAAAAAATATGTAACTTTACAACAGGGGTCTGAGGGTTTGAAAAATGATGAGCAAACTATCAGTAAAAGCTAGTAAACAGTAGTAAACTTATTACTAGATGCTGGAAAAAAAAAAAAAAAAGGAAAACAGAAACCTGGGATAAAATAGTTAACAAAATAATTGGCAAAATTGTATTGCCAGTGTAACTCAGAAAGTAGAAATGTTACTTAACAGGCTATTTGTATTCTCCACAGATCTCTAGGAAGAATGTTGAAAGGCAGTTGGTTGTGCCTATCTATCTATATATGATAATGCAAGAAAAAGATAAAGAAATCCGACTGGTGATAAGTAAAAAATAGAAGGAATAAAGAAAGACTAAGACAAATGCCTCATCTCCCGTCCCTCATTCAGCTGGCAAAACACTCTTTAAATACAAAGTAGACTGGAACCTGGAACTGTGGATCAGATCCAGTAAGAAGACCCTTTGTTAATGCCTCTCAAAGATGACAGAGGTGCCTACTAGAACCTGTTGAAGTAAAAGCCTCCTTCAGTCTTAAGCAAGTTGTCTCACAGCAGTCTGACATATACAAAGTCTAGACAGAGGAATGTGCCCCCTACAATGCTAAGTATGGCTTTTGGAAACATTATATGATACTGAATTAATAGATAGCCCACAAAGTTTTAAGAGAGTTATATTGGTCAAAGCAACATCAGTTAGACTAAATGGGATTGAAATTATTCAAAATTCAAAAAGTCCTTAAGTGGGGGGAGGGAGAGATGGAGAGGTGGCTTAGTAGTTAAGAGAACCTGTCTCTCTTCCAGAGGACCTGGGTTCAGTACCCAGCAACCACACAGGGTGGTTCACAATGACTTGTAACTCTACTTCCAGGGGATCAACACCCTCTTATGGTCTCGATGGGTACTTCGTGCACATGGGATACATACATATACTCAAACACACTTATACACACAAAGTGAATAAATAAATAAATCTTTGTTTTAAAAGACTTCTGTACCAACTTTTTGCAAACTTGAAGATGAAAATGTTCCACAAAGAGCATATTTTCTAATATTTTCTTTAGAAGTGGCTAAAGGTGGCAACAGAAAAGGAAAAATTACCCAAAAGAGAGTTAAGGCTTTGGAGAATACATTCAATAGAAAGCAAATGAATTGAATAACAGACATCTAATCTAAGAGCATTATCACTAGGATTATATATAACCTAGCAATAACTATCCAGAAGGATTTTCAAAATTGTTTGAATCATAGTGCGCATATATATATATATATATATATATAGAGAGAGAGAGAGAGAGAGAGAGAGAGACAGACAGACAGACAGACAAAAGAAAGAAAGAAAGAAAGATCTTTCTATTCTTCTTTTAAAAGAATATGTATTAAAGTCAATTCTGTCCCTGTATCACCACCAGACATTTGGGTATAGTATAATATAAAGAAACAATCTCTCTAATTATTACATCTTTAGAAGAGGAACCGTATCCCAAGAGCAATGTTCAGACTTTATGCAAATTATCTAGAATTTCAAATTTACAACTAGGGCTATGAGGCCTACTGGACTCTTGGACAGGTGTTGAAATGATATAAATTATCTGCAGCTCTTATAGCTTGAATATGAAATGTCCCCCACAGACTCATGTGCTGAACACATCCTCTACCACTAGTGGCACTATTGGGGAGGGGGTGGCACTGGAAACACTGGGAGGAGGGGCTGAGGTGGAGGAAGTAGGACCCTACAGGCATCACTTTGAAGGTTATAAACCTGGTCCCTAGTCCCCTCCTCTCTGCTTCCTGGCCACCATGCAGTAAAGAGGTTCTTCCACCCACTCCCATAACCATAATTTTCTGCCTCACCATGGGCCCAGAATCCATAGAGACAAGGGCTACAGACTAAAACCTTTGAAATCATGAGTAAAAATTTATCCTTTCTCCTTTAAGTTTTTCACTCAGGTATTCATCAGAGTTACAAAAACACTAACTGCACATAAATGGTAGACTAACTGCAAAACTGCTTTCAGCTCTTCATCTCTCTGCCCTTTGATGTGTGACTTCACACTACTTATCATCATAGCATCTCTCATCAATAATATTCCTCTACAACCCTGAGCTTACAGTAACCCTTACAGTAGGTTGCTTTAGCTGACTAAATTTGATGAAGCAATAGTGTGCCCAGTTTACCCCTCAAGAGGCTTTGTATTTTGCCTCTTCTTTGATATCAACCATTACCAGGTAAGATCAGGCTTTACTGATAGAAGATGAAGGAAAAGTACTCTAGATACTCACATTAGTAACAGCTATTTAACCTACACAGCCTACCTCCAGCTAGCCTACCAGTTAACCATAGACATGTAAAAAAGCAGGAAGCAGTCAAGTCTGGCCTCAATCAGCAACACTACCTCATTAACTCATAGACTAATCAGCAGTAAGCCAATGGGATCAAATACCTAAATGTAAGCTCTAATTCTAAAATTAAGATAACACAAAACAAAAACTTCTGGAACATTGGATATGACAATGATTCCTTAGATATGACATCAAAGTCACAGGAAATAAAAGAAAGAATGGACAAATCGGACTGCACAGAAATTTTTAAATTATGTTCACCAAAACACACTGATATAGTAAAAATGCAACCCAAAGAACGGGAGAATATATTTGCAAGTCATATGTCTAAAAAAGAATTAACACCCAGAATACATAAAGTATTCCTAAGCTCAATAGCAAAGGAACAACCAATTCGATCTAAAATGATCAAATGACTTAAGTAAGAATATCTCCAAAGATATACTACTAAGAAGCACATGAAAAAAAAAAAATGTTCAACATCATTAGTCGTTTAATTAAAATCTAAACCAATTAGTTGCACCTCATACCCATTAAGACGATTAGTATAATCAAAACAAAATATAGAGGGATTAAAAAAATGAGTATGGAGAGAACAGACCCTTGCTGAACTCTATGGAATGTAAAATATGCACAACTGTGGAAAACAATATGGCAGTTCCTCAAAAAGTTACGAATTGGAAAATGTCAAAGAATGAAACTGTACTGTCATATTTTACATTTACTATTATACTCAGGTATGAGAAAGAAGTGGCTCTCATTGTCCCACTTTTCAGATAAGAATCTGAGCCTCAAGAAGCTAAGAAATGTCAAGTTCAGCCAACTACTTTCTTAGCGGCACCCATGATGATTCCAAAGCCACTGCTGTTTTTAACCATATACTAATAATATACATCAGTCCTTTATCTTATCTTCTGTTAACTGTCAAGAAGGTACATTAATACATGGGGCTGGAGAGAGGGCTCAGGAGTTAAAAGCACTGGTTATTCTTGTAGAGGATCCAAGATTGGTTCACAGCACCAACATGGCAGATAACAAACCATCCATAACTCCAGTTTCAGGGGATCTAGTGCCCTCTTCTGGCCTCTGTGAGCAATGCATGACACAAGTGCATTTACACTCATGTAGGTAATATACACACAAAATAAAAAATAAATAATTTTAAAAAGATACACTAATACAGTCATATTTGAACTGGATGGTAGCGATCACTTAACTCACATCTTTGTTTTATATTAAAAACTGCATGACCAGAAAGGTGAAAGAGTTTTCTATGACACACAGCTATAAATTCACTGTGAGCTCTCCTTACAATAGTATTATGATGAAGAGAAAAGAAACTATAAATAATCTTCAGCCAGATATTTTTAAATGTAAGAAATCAAATGTTACAGTTCTTTAAAAAACTTAAAAGATTTTTAACTTACTAGAATTATTGACTTTCAAGACTTTTCTTGTACTAATGAACATAATGTTTGAATAGCCAAAAGTGAAGACACATCAACAGATGATAAAGGTGAAGTCCGTACATCTAAAGCAGGTGAAGAAAATCTACCAAAGTAGAAATGTGAGAAATAGCCACATCTG
>NW_008360322.1:5373878-5376207 GCF_000622305.1 Nannospalax galili | reverse complement strand
TATATTGGTCTTTTTGAGACAGGGTCTCCCTATAGTGGGGCTGGCTTGGAACTCATTATGTAGACCAGGCTGGCCTTGAACTCATAGAGATCTGCCTGCCTCTGCCTCCTAAGTGCTGGGACTAAAGACATGTGCCATCATGCCCAGCTGTCTCAATGTATTTTGAAGAGAAAAAAACAGATAAGAATTCTTCAAACTGGACACTCATTAGGTCAACAGACTCACATCCTCCCTCCACCAATTTTAAGTTAACCTACAGTCTTTGCTCTCTTAGTCATTTATTTCATTAGGACACATAGGATACCCATTTATCTGAATGATTTTATAAAAACATTCTCATCTAGCAAATAAAGAATGCTGATGAACTCACATTTAAAAACCACTATCTGGTTCTGATATCATATCAGTAGATGTTTGGTACAAGGAGACTTCTTTAATGAACACAGAAATAATACCCTTATATTTTAAAAAATAGGAAGCTGAAGGCTTGAGTATGCAAATAAATGAAACAGAAGGATAAAGCATTATAATATGTCATTTATTAAAACAGTAATATAATATTCAAGTGAATTTAACTATGATTCACGTGCATGATTTCAATCACAAACTTTACAAAAAGAAAATAGTGAAAAACTACAGTCAATTAAATCTATATTCCCTTGAATAAGTGTAAACTTGAGAGGGAGATAAAAACATATGAATCTGCTGTTTCCTTCGTCAGCACATGCCAAGGTACCATTGTTTACAGGATGCTAATGTTAAAAGACACATGCATGTACTCTACACATTTAGCTAAAAAAGGGCAAACTCTTCCAACAAATGCTGAAGGAAAATAACATGGCTATGATGGAGTCACTTAGAACAATTATCCTGGAGTCGAATGAGGAAGTTTACTAAAAGAGTCCCTTTCCCTCAGTACAGTCTTGTCTGAATGAGGTTATCATATTTTGCAAGTCCAGCAATAGCTCAGGTGACGTGTAGCCTACATGCACTTTGGCTGAGCAGTTATGCTCTAGAAAACCCTGTACAGATTTCCTTTCACTCCCTAGAGTTCTCTGATTCCCTAATACTGTAAGACCTCCATCACAGAAGGCCCCACCAGGGACAATTTTCAACCTAATCCTTCATGAAGGTCATGTTCCCACTCCTCACACTTGGCAAACAGAAATAAATGACCAACCCTTATAAGTGTGTCAAGGCTAGCGAAAGAGTGTTTAAGAATAAGATAGTACCATAAAATTGGGAGAATGGGGTTTATTAGACAAATCTTAAGACAGTAGTCACTGCAGAAACTACTTTATTAAATTATAAGATATTTTCAGTCCTTGGACAAAAAAGAAGTGACTCACTTACCAACCTGAAAGGCCCAGTGAGAAAAAACACAAGATCACATGGAACAATAGTTTGCACATATTAACTGATTAACAAATGCTATTTGTTATTATCTTGATCATCTGAACTAGTGTCAGGTATAGCAATTCCTGTTTCAACATTGCAGTCACCAAAGGCCTCACCTGGAACTGTGTTTCAAAAAGGCTGCATTGCTTTAGAGAGGAGAGAAACGAGATAGCTCAGATTTTACATGTTATTATTTAGATGGCTCTTCTGCCTCAAATAGCCCTTGATTACACCCTTATTGACCAAAGGCAATGTACAGCTTGCTTGTTTCCTTCCTTCCTTCCTTCCTTCCTTCCTTCCTTCCTTCCCTCCCTGCTTCCTTCCTTCCTTCCCTCCCTCCCTGCTTCCTTCCTTCCCTTCCTGCTTCCTTCCTTCCTTCCCTCCCTCCCTCCCTCCCTGCTTCCTTCCTTCCCTCCCTGCTTCCTTCCTTCCCTCCCTCCCTCCCTGCTTCCTTCCTTCTCTCCTGTATAGTACCCATAATGGGTACAAGGCAACATATTGTTCTGCTTTTGATTTCCATTTTTCAGATCATTACTGATTTTGGTCATCTTTTCATGTTTGCTTGCTTGTAAATCTTTATTTGCTTCCTTTCTTCCTTCCTTCCTTCCTTCCTTCCTTCCTTCCTTCCTTTCCCTCCCTCCCTCCCTGCTTTCTTCCTTCCTTCCTTCTCTTTCTTTTCCTTTTAGCTTTGAAAATCACACTAGGATTTCTCATTCACCTAAATTGATTTTATTTTTCCTGTTCTTAAATGTCTTTACTAAATATCTTCACTAGCTTGGTGAGGTTTATTTCTTGACATAAAATATTCTTTTTTAAAAAAAATTTTAGAACTGAGAAAAAGAACAGCAGACCCCAATCTTATCTAAAGGAATACTGACAACCAATTGCTGCTAGATGAGGAACAGTTGACCTTCCTAAAAGCCCTCTAGAT
>NW_008360322.1:5368621-5373814 GCF_000622305.1 Nannospalax galili | reverse complement strand
ATGGGTTATTCACAAGTGCCTATAAACCCAGCTCCAGAAAGATCCAATGCCTCTGGCCTCCAAAAGTGCCTGTACTCACATGTATATACCCACACAGAGACACACACAATTAAAAATAAAATAAAAATTTTAAAAATAAGTGAATGAGAATTACAAGGAAATTCTAGGCTGAGTTTCTATAGGGCTTAACTGTATGTTATTTACAATATGCGTGCTTTTCAGTCACCTAAAAATAGTTATGAACAAAAATCCATGCACTTAACAGACTATGACTAGTAAGAATCAGATACATACAGATTAGAGATGCATGCGCCAACATCTCAGTGTTATGAGCAAATACAATGAGTCTTTCTGTAAGAAACAGTAGATTTTAAAATGAAATGGAGATATTTTTTAAAGGTTAAAAATCCCATTTAATTTTATGTCTTACAGGGCTTATACTGAGTTCAATATTGTATAACTGTATTAATTCAACAATGAATCTAAAACTTTTATAGCCATTTTGCAAGAGAGCTTCTTCAAAAAAATTTTTGAAAAATTAAAAAATTAAATATTTTATTTATTATTTTTATTTTATGTGTATCCATGTATTGCCTGCATGTAGGTGAAGGACATGTCATGCAATGCCGGTGAAGGACAGAAGAGGTTGTCAGATCAGCAAGTTATGAACAATTGTTAGTTGCCATGTGGGTGCTGGGATTCGACCCAGGTCTTCTGCAAGAACAGTAAGTGTTCTTAACCACTGAGCCATCTCTCCAGCCCCAACATAAAATATTCTTATGGCAAATGCTCATCTTTTTAGAAACTACTACTAATTAAGCCCCAGTTTAATTTTTTGTTTTCAGATTTCTAGATTTTAACTGATCTCTTCAATCAATATACATAGGATTCAACAGTATTTTATTAAGAATATGTGTACCATCAAAGAGACACATAAATGCATTCTGATAGGAAAACAGTCCTATTATTACCTAGTCATCACAAGGCAGAGCTAAAAGACCTAAGCAGGTGGCTATTATGTAACTTTTATATAACTGGAAACACAATCTCTGGCAAAGCTAAGACATCTATAAATTATTGTATTTTTCACTTGACTATAGAAAAGGGGTTCAATAAAACTACCCTAGGTACATACTTATATTTTTTCATATTTTCTTGTACTTTAGAATAAAAAAAGTGAATTTGCAGAAAAGATTAAAAGTAGAGGGAAAAAAAAAAAAACCTTACATTTTAGTAGGGGTGAAAATGAGATCATCATTCACATTAGGCAAAAGAACTTTTAGCTTCTCATTTTAAAATCAGATGACATTGGAGCCAAGGAAAATGGTGGATTGGAGACACAGAGCATGTACGTGAGGCTTCATGAATCTGAAGCAAAGCATGAGGTGTGTGGCTTCAGAGACGGACAGCACAGAAAGAGTACAGAGTAAACCACAGACACAGACCAGATGAATCCAGAACTACAGAACTTTGGCTCCATAGAAGAAACAACAGTGCCTCACATCAGGCAGTAGGCAATGAGAGGAAGAGGATCCCCTCCATGAGGCTTTAAGCAAAGGAGAATAGGAAAGTGCAATGGACACCATAGCGTACAAGCTGGAACTCCAGAAGAATCTATTTTAAGATGGGAAGAGCTGCAATCCGCACAGTCAGCAGGTACCAGAGAAAGGGTTTGCACAGGTGGAACCACGGTGGGAAATCTCCTTAAGAGAGAGCTCTTACAGTGAGCCTTTCCAGTCAGAGAGAGCAGTAGCCCCTGCATTTTAAAAAATATCCAGTCCACAAATGTCTCCCCTTTCTGCTGGCTAAGAAAGCAACCATCCCAACAGTGTGGGCCCAGAAAACCGACTGTGACTCCCCGCAGACCTGAAGACACAGGTCTATGTGGTAGGAAGTGAAGGCTGTGCTGCAGCGGGAAATAGAAAGCACATACTTTGGGAACAGCAGCCATTTCTTCTAGGAAGAACTCTTAGTGTATGGAGCTTAGATATAAACTAAAGGCAGAGGAAATTTACTCAGTAAAATCACAGCCAGAAATTGCCCAAAATACAGAAAGATACAAGCCATACAAGTGCAGGAGGCATTTATAATGCAAACAGAAGAAAATGACCAGAATCCAACCTCCTCCTGGCATGTGGTATGAAATGCCAAGAGCAGAGAAAGAGAAAGCAAACACGCATGCAAGAGGCACCAACTTACAAGGCAAATTCATCAAAATTACACCAAATCACAAAAGCCAGGAAAGTATGAATTGAGATTTTTCAAGCCCCAAGAGTAAATAATTGCTAGTCAGGATTACTGCAACCAAAGAAATTTTCCTGTAAAAGTGGTGAAGAAATTAAGCTCGTTTAAGACAAATACAAACTAAAGGAATTAATTCATGGTGACTACACTAGCTTGTAGAATATTCGTAAAAGAATGCTACATGCAGATCAGGAAAAAAGGGTTCAGTAAAGAATAAATCTCACAGAAATGGATAAATACCAAGTAGCAAATGAAATCAGAAAGCAAGTTCAAGCAGTCACACACATATTTGACAAAGCTGACTATAAGCCAAAATTAGTCAGAAGACTTAAAGAACATAATTACATATGGAGAAAGGGGTTAATCCATCAAAAAGACATGATTGTAAATATGTAAGCACTGAACGAGGCCATTCCCAATTTCATAGAGCAAGCAGTACTGCACAAAAAGGATCAGACAGGTCCAGATACAAAGTGGAAGATTGAAATATCCCACTCTTAGCACTAGATCATCCAGACAAAAAATTTAATAAGAACTTTCAGAGTTAAACTGTGCCATATATCAAATGAAGTTAATAGACATCCACAGAACATTCCAGCCAACAATTATGGAGCACATACTCTTCTCTGCGGTGTTACTACACCAACATTATAATCACCTAAACAAAAAGCCTGATTCTTAAATTTAGTTTTTAAGAATGAGCCTGAACTCAGAGGACACATGCTCCCCCAGATATCTCTTAGAAAGGTCTGTCTCCTGGAACTGTGCTGATGGAACTGTCTGCTGGACCTCTGTCTCTAGAACTGTGTCTGGCCCCACTCATGATTTTATTCAAGATGGTTTCTCCAGCCTCAATTGGGGAAGTAGAGGCTAGGCTCCACCTTAATCTTAACAGACCATCTGACCTTTTCATCCCTAGGTCTGGAATATCTCATTTACCCAAGGTCATGTGTCCTTCCCAGTCTTCAGTGTGTACAAAGGATGTGGGTGCATCTGCTTTCATATGTTAATTCTCAAACATACCCACATTCATTATCTTTTTAGGTGGAATACCAGACTGAAGTTCCCAGGAAACAAGATCAGGTGCCCAAGACACAAAACATAAGAACACATGGCTTTGCTAGGGCTAATTAAAAGTCATTAGTCCAGATTATGTCTCTTTACAAAAATCATTCTCACACTTCTCAGGAGCTTATAGAACATTCTTCAAAACAGATCTCAAGACATAAAACTAGTCTTAACAAATACAGAATAAATGAAGGAATTGTTATTAACAGATCATAACAAAACCAAACTAGAAATCAACAGCAAAATAAACTACAGAAAATATATGTCCTAATTTGTTTCTCTGTTGCTGTGACAAAACACTCTGACCAATACCAACTTGGGGAGGAAAGGGTTTATTCAGCTTACATCTCCCAGGTCGCAGTTTATCAGGGAGCCCAAGGTAGGAACTCAGGGCAGGAACCTGGAGGCAGGGGCTGGAACACAGGCCATGGAGGAAAGCTGCTTACTGGCTTGCTCCCCTGGCCCCTGACCAGCCTGCTTTCTTATGCAACACAGGCCCACCTGCCCAGAGGTGGCACCACCTACATTGGGCTGGGCCCTCCCATATCACTCAACAATCAAGAAGGTGCCCCATGGACATGGCCACAGGCCAGTCTAATGATGGCAATTCACCAATTGAGGCTCCCTTAACCCAGGTCTGTCAGGTTGACACTAAAGCTATCCAGCACAATATACGAACACCTGGAGAAAGAACAAAACAATATGGAGCAATGAGGTAAAGATATCAGGAGGGAAACTTAAAAACGTCCTAGAATCAAATGAAAATGAAAACACAACTCATCGGAATCAGTAGCACATAACAAAGGCAGTTCTAACACAGAAGTTTAGCTATGAGTGATTACACCAAAAGATCCAAGAAATCAGAAATAGCCTAATGATTCACCTCAAGGTCTCAAAAAAGCAAGAATAAGACAAATACAAACAAAAAGGAAATAATAAAGATCAGACCTGAAGTAAATGCAATGGGAACAAAATAATATAAAGGATAAGTAAAACAAAGAAATTTTTTCTCTTCGAAAAGATAAGATTAAATTTTTTTTAGCCAAACTAACCAAAGGAAAAAGAGAGAAGACTCAAGTCAGTAAAGTTAAAGGTGAAAAGGAGGGTGTTACAATACATACAACTGAAATTCACAGATTACTGGAGTATATTTTGAAACATTTGCCAAAAAAATCAGAAAACCAAGAAGAGATGGCAAAATCTCTAGATACATATGACCTACCAAAATTAAATCAAGAGGATATTTTTAAAATCTCAACAGATCAATAACAAGCAAGAAGACTGAGTAGTAATGCACAGTCTCCAAAAAGAGAAAAATCCAAGACTGAAACAATTCTACCAGACCTTTAAATAAGAACCAAAACCAATGTTCCCCCAAATATCCCATAAAATAGAAATGGAAGAAATATTTCCAAACATCTCCTCTGAAGCCAGTATCACCCTGAATGACAACTGCACACAGAAACAGAAAAACAAACAAACTGGAGTTCAATTTCCTTGATGAACACAGATGCCGCGAACCAAGACTCCGACCAGCAGAGCTGAGGAAAGGACAACACGGACGCCAAGGTGAGGTTCAAGCAATTCTCTCTCCCTTTATTCTTCGTCATCCCACAATATATACCCTCATCAGATCCATCCCACAATCAGACCGTCACACGGAGCCAATCAGAACATGAGCACGGGGCTAACATGCAGGCAGAGCAGCAAATCATTGGGCCACGCAATAGAATCATGCTCGGTGACATATCATGTCAGGCAGGCAGCGCGTGATCAAGCTTACAGCGCTTGCGCGAGTTGGAGCAAACAACTGAGGGTCACGAGGCTTGGCAGCCAGGCTGAGCGCCATCTTGGCTGGCTCGACGAAGCCCGCTTCCCACA
>NW_008360322.1:5363994-5368593 GCF_000622305.1 Nannospalax galili | reverse complement strand
GGAGGCCAAGGGACCGTGCCTGGCTTAGGTTGCCCTCTTTCATTTAGCATCCTTACCCGTCATCAACTCGGCAACATCATGGTTGTCGGTCTGTCTTAGGTTGGTATGTGAATGAGAGGGTCTTACCCGTCATTGACTACCGGTCCAGCATATTTAGCCAAATGGAGGGAGATCCTCCTGCTTCCAGCGCTGCCATAGCTTGAACGAGCATTTGCCGTTGGGCCACTGTCTGCTGCCGCAGGCGCATCATGCACCACAGCATACCTCCACACACCACAACCAAAAATAACCCCCAAAAAACCATGCCCCCCCAATTCTTGAGGAAGCTAAAGGTGCCCTACATAGCCTTCAGCCACTGCTGCACAGTGGCAATCTCTACTCGGGTGTTATTTGTTGCCACGATGGATGCTCGCAACTCTGTCATCTTCTTGTTGAACTCATGGCTCCAATTTCCTTGCAGCATTGTTCAAATTTCTTGGGATAAATTACCTGCTCGGGAAAAATTCTGAAACTTTACAGATGTTATACATATTCCAGTCAGGCGATGTATACAGGGAAGGAAGGCCATCTGTCCTAATATATCCAGTTGTTCTTGAAGAAGGTCAACCCATTGGTTGAGCATCAAGATACCTGCTTTAAGCTGGGCATTAATACTTTCTTGTTGAGCCAAGGCTCCAGCAGTTGAAGCTGATAATTGATTAAGAGTAGATGCAGTTTGGGAAAGACTGTTGCATCAAGACTCAGAGGGACAGGGAGTGAGAAGGCCGTCACTACTCCCCACAACTCCTTTTCCTGCACCTTCACTATGGGCACCCTCAAGCTCACCATATTGAGCAGGCTGAGAATCATCATTACAATCTACCGTTGTTCCATCGTGCTTGCCTTTCTTCCCCAATGGCTAGGTCAAGCGTTCTGGCACCCAAATGGGACTCTCTTGATCCTGAGGAAACACACACACACTGCTCCTCGTGTCCAGGTCAAGACAGGGTCGGGCCCATGCCAAGCCCCTGTAAGGACATCGTTCCACATTACAGACACACGATGTACTACCTGTGGATTACTATGGCGATCAGCCGCACAATGACCTTCTACATCCAGATTTTAAAAAATTAAGGACAAAAAGAACAATATGCAGTTTGTCCTTTGGAGATTTAAACTGGTTCCCTATTCTTCCTTTGGAGATTTAAACTGGTTCCCTATTCCCCCTTTTTGTTTAATTAAAGGCTGTTTAATGCTGGCATTGGCTCGTTCCACAATTCCTTGCCCTTGGGAATTATAGGGTAATCAATCCATGGGTAAGTTTAATACCCATGGCATGGCAGAAATGTTGGAACCGGCTTGATGTATAGGCTGGTCCATTATCTGTTTTAAACTGTTGGGGTATACCCCAGGCTGTAAAGGCTTGTAAACAGTGTGCCATAACATGCTGAGCCTTCTCTCCCACATGAGCAGAGGCAAAAATAATTCCCGAGCAGGTATCCACTGACACATGCACATATTTAAGTGTGCCAAACTCAGGAACATGAGTAACATCCATCTGCCAGAGCGCCATCAGGCGGAGGCCCCTGGGATTCACCCCTATATCCCGTCAGGGCAATAGGGAAACACAATGAGCGTATTTCAAAACTATATCCCGGGCCTGCTCTCTAGTTATTCTAAACTTTAATCTTAGGGTACTAGCATTAACATGAAATTTTTAATGAAAATCTCTGGCTAATTGAATCGGGGAAGCAATTAAAAAGGCAATCACGGATTTTGTATAACAATCTGCTATAGCATTTCCTTCTTCCATCGGTCCAGGAAGACCGGTATGTGCATGAATATGAATGATGCTAAAAGGATTTTTGCGCTCCCATGTACAGCATTGCAAGGATCGCAACAGGGAGGCAACTGTGGAGGAGGTTTTTATTACCCAAACATTTTCTAATGATTGCACAGCTTGGACTACATACTGACTATCGGGAATTAAATTAAAGGATTCCTTAACTTCCAAAAAAACTTGCATCACAACACTCAGCTCTACTGCCTGGGCAGATTGACAGGGGAAGATATAAGTCTTGGGATTCCTTCCTTCCACATAAACTACTCCCACCCCGCCTTTGGAATCATCTGTATAGACATTAACTGCTCCTGCAATAGGTTTCAAGCGAGTAATTTTTGGAAAAACTAATGGATTTCTAATTACAAATTGCAACCAAGGATGAGAGGGATAATGACTATCAAAATCTCCTGTCATACTGGTACACAGTACTGCCCAATCATCATTATTAGCAGCCAAAAGTTCAATTTGTTTTGGGGTATAGGGAGTCACAGTAACATCAGGTTGCTTGCCCAAGGCACCAACACTTATTTTAATAGCCTTTAAAACTACCTGAGCTACAGCAGCTGGATACCATGGCAAAACTTTATTGGGAGAATGATTTAAATATATCCACAATAGCAGCCCCTTTTGCCATAACACCCCCATAGGGGATAAATCAGAGGCAATCACACATAATATGAGTGGTTTGGTCAAATCTATACGATCCACTTGTACATGGGCCAACTTTTCTTCAAGTTTAGCGATACATTGGCGAGCGTCAGCGGTTAAGCTTCTAGGCGACTGTAAATCAGAATCCCCTTTTAACAACTCAAATAAAGGTTGCAATTCGGCATTCGGAAGATGGCAATAAGGCCTAATCCAATTCACATCTCCCAGAAATTTCTGAAAATCATTGAGGGTGCGAAGAGAATCAATTCTCAAAGACAATTTAAGAGCTTCAACCACGGTATTGGTTAATTTTGTTCCCAAGTAATTTTTTAAAGAGTCTGTTTGCATCTTCTCAGGGGCAATGACAAGATTCCATTGTTTTAATTCAACAATTAACTGTGTAACGGCCTCATTCACGTCCTTCTCGGTTTCTGCACAAATTAGAATGTCATCCATATAATGATAAATTATTACAGAGGCACATCGCTCTCTAATGGCTTGAATTGCTTTGCCTACATATAGCTGACACAATGTAGGGCTGTTCACCATACGTTGCGGTAACACAACCCATTCATAACGGGCTTCAGGGCTAGCATGATTTATGGATGGCAATGTAAATGCAAATTTATCAGTATCATCAGGATGCAGCGGGATGGAAAAGAAACAATCTTTTAAATCAATTACTATTGATGGCCAATTGCGAGGAAGGGCTGAAATCATAGGACGGCCCATCTGAACTGGGCCCATGATTTCCATAGCATTATTTACAACCCTCAGATCATATAATAATCTCCATTTTCCAGATTTCCTTTTTATAACAAAGATGGGCGTATTCCAAGGAGAGGTGGATTCCTTGAGGTGGCCAGACTTTAGCTGTTCTTTTATTAGCTGGTGGGCAGCATCCAGTTTCTCTTTTGGAAGGGGCCACTGAGGTACCCACACAGGCTGATCTCTTCTCCATTTAATAGGAATTTGCTCAGTGGCCCCTAGGAAAAACCCAGGCCTTGGCGACAAATGTTGCCTTGGGCAGAAATAGGAAGCCTACGACCATCTTCCCTGAGGCCTAATCCTTTACCAGGCCTATAGCCCATCTTACTCATTATCTTTGTGCTTTGCGGGCTATAACAGTTATCTGTGGTTAATGTAATTCCCATTTATTTCATCACATCTCGCCCACAAAGAGAAATGGGGATACTTAAGACAAAGGGCTGAAAAATTCCTAAATGTCCTTCCTCATCTTTCCATGTCAAAAAGCTTGCACTGCACTCGGGATGTTGGGCATAGCCTAAGCCTCTTAAGACTTGAGTGGAATGCTGAACTGGCCATGCCTTCGGCCAATTGGCATTTTTATTGATACTGTGATCGGCTCCTGAGTCTAATAGACCCCATAGGGGCATTCCTTGGACAACCAATTTATATAGAGGCCGCTCATTCAAATCCATCATCAGCCAGCCCCAGGATTACCGGTGGAGCCAAATCCTTCTTGTCCCCTTAATAAGCCTTTAATAGGATATTGGGAGTGACAACTGGGAAGAATCAAGAGCTGGGTGATACGATCACCGGGGACGATGGCCGAAATCCCCTTAGGAGAAGAGACCATGATCTTAACTTCTCCTTCATAATCTGAATCAATCACTCCTGGATGAATTACCAGGCCCTTTAGGGTTGCAGAACTGCGTCCTAGCAAAAGACCCACTGTATCTTTGGGTAGGGGCCCACGGAAATTGGAACTAATAGTTTGGACCCCCATCTCTGGAGTTAATATGAGTCTGGCGGTGGCACAGATGTCCAATCCTGCGCTTCCTGCAGTTGCTCTTTCGGGGGATCCCTCATCCGGGGGTGACAAGGGATCTGCTGCATGATGGACCATTGAGTGGGAGTCTGCTGCATTGCCCCATATATTTGAGGGCCCTGAGACAAAGGGCCCCATTGCCCGGTTTTTGGCCTTGCTCCCTGTTGGCCGGGGCCCAAAGACTTGCCATTAACGTCCCACTTAGATTGGCATTCGCCTGCCCAGTGGTTACCCTTCTGACATCGTGGGCACAGATTCAGGCGGCGCGTGGGGCCTTGTGAGGAATGCAGGAGGCCAGCAACCCTATTGGCAGAGGGACAATTGGGACAATCCCTTT
>NW_008360322.1:5358859-5363463 GCF_000622305.1 Nannospalax galili | reverse complement strand
GTTTCTGTCTTTTCTCTCAGACCTTGGAGGCTCTGACTGCTCTGGTACGACATTGCCTCTTTCATTTCCTCCAGCGCCTGGGCCCCCTGTTCAATATCATCCTGGTACTTTCCAGTTTTATCTAACAAACATGATTTTACCAAGTACCAAATAGCCAACGTGCCCGGAGGAAGCGGGCCTGTGGCATCAGCACTCTGTAGATCTCTCCCGAGGTGCTCCCACTGAGGAACATTAATGTATCCTTCTTCCAAAAACCAAGGTGCTTCTCTTGAAACAGTATCTAGAAATTTTTCTACAATCTCGGCTTTTAGTTTAATCCCTCCTTTTCGTAAAAGCTGCACTAGCGCGGCTTTTACTTTCACTTTTGATCCCGCGGATCCCATGTTGTTGTAACTTTCCCTTTGCCACTGCCTGTGGTCCTACCTTCGTCCCCTAAATCCGGGAGCCTTAATAGCGCTATCCCTTTGCCACTTACCTGCGGACCTTACCCTCTATTTTTTCTGTTGGAAAGAAACTCCCCATACGGGCCACATTTGCCACGAACCAAGACTCTGACCAGCAGAGCCAAGGAAAGGACAACAAGGACACCAAGGTGAGGTTCAAGCAATTCTCTCTCCCTTTATTCTTCGTCATCCCACAATATATACCCTCATCAGATCCATCCCACAATCAGACCGTCACACGGAGCCAATCAGGACATGAGCAAGGGGCTAACATGCAGGCAGAGCAGCAAATCATTGGGCCACGCAATAGAATCATGCTCGGTGACGTATCATGTCAGGCAGGCTGCGCGTGATCAAGCTTACAGCACTTGCACGAGTTGGAGCAAACAAGTGAGGGTCACGAGGCTTGGCAGCCAGCCAGGGCACCATCTTGGCCGGCTCGACCACGCCCGCTTCCCACACATAGACACAAGTTTCCTCAATAGCATCCTTACAAACTGAATTCAACAACACATGCAAAAAATTATATACCATGATCAAGTTGTTTTCATATCACAAATGCAACATGGTTCAACATATGCAAGTCAATAAATGTAATATAACCTAAAAAAAAGAACCCAGGACAAAACTTACATAGATGCTTTACATTAAAAGCCTTTGACAAAATTCAATATTCCTTCATGATAAAAGCCCTAAAGTAACTAGAAATAGAAGAATCATACTTCAACATAATAAAGGCAATTTATAACAAACCAACAGCCAACATTATGCTAAATGGAGAAAAACTCAAAGCATTCTTCCTAAAATCAGGAATGACGCACTGGTCTCTACTCTGTCTCCACTTATTCAAAACAGTGCCTGAATTCTTAGCCACACCAAGAAAGCAAAAAATGAAAGGGATACAAAAAGGAAAGGAAAATCTTGAATTTTCCCTGTTTGTTAGTAATACAATCCATTTTGAACAAAGTAGCAGGATTTAAAAAAAATCAACATGCAAAAATCACTAGCTTTTCTACATATTACTTCTATTCTATACACCAATAATGAGTTCATTGAACAGCATGTTAATAAAATGATCCTATTCACAATAGCTACAAAAGAAATAAATACCTGTATCTGGGCATAAGCTTAACCAAAGATGTCAAAGACCTGATTACAGCTGCATATAAAAAGGCCCCCATAGGCTCATGTGCTTGAATATCTGGTCCCCACCTGGTGGTACTGTTTTTAGGAAGTTGTGGAACCTTAAGGTGGTGGGGGAAGTGAGTCACTAGGGGGCTGGCCTTCAGGTTTACAACCCAGCCCTGCTTCCTGTCCTGTTTGCTTCCTTGCTGCCATCAAAATGAAATCAGCTGCTACACACACACACACACACACACACACACACACACACACACACGCTGCTGGAGCTGCCTGGCATGATCCCTTACCTGTCACTCTATCCCCTCAAACCATATGCCAAAATAAATGTTTCTTCTCTTAAGTTACTTCTTGTTAGGTATTTGGACACTGATAAGCAAAGTACCCAACACAACTATAAATCACTGAGGAAAAAAATTGTAGACAGTAGACATTGGCAAGACTTCCCATGTTCATGGACTGGCAGAATTCATACTGTTAAAATGATCATTTTACCAAATGTGATCCACAGATTCAATGCAATTCCAATAACATTCTACTGACATTCTTTTCAGAAATAGAAAAAATAATCCTAAGATTCATGTGGAAACACAAAAGTCCCTGAAGAGTCAAAACAATATTGAGCAAAATGAGCAATGATGGAGGTCCCAGAATATATCACTTTGAAAAAAAAAGCAGCATTTGAAAAAGCTCAGCACCCTTTCATGAAATACTTTAAAATAATTATGGAAGGATATTTCCTCAATACAATGAAAATTGTTTATTAAAAGCCTGGAACTAACCTCATAACTGATAGAGAAAAGCTGAAAGCTTTTCCTCTAGGGTCTGGTTCAACCAACGCTGCCTATTCTTAATTATCTCCTCAGCATGGTACCGGAAATGCTGTGTGGAGCAGCCAGACAGCAAATGCCAACACAGAAAGGCCTAAAAACTTCACAAAAAAATTATTGAAGCTAATCAATAAATTCAATAAAATAGAATATAAACATCACTACACAACAACAGGTGACTTTTTCTACACCATTAATGAATTATCTGAAAAGGAAATCAAGAAAATTATTCCATTTACAGTCAGAGAGAGAGAGAGAGAGAGAGAGAGAGAATTCTGCCTTAAAAAGGTAGAATCATGGGCTATAGCTCAGTAAAGGGCACGTCTCTGGCATATTCAAGCCCTAGGTTTAATCCCAGTACCAAAAACAAAACCCCAGCTACTTGTGACTACACGGATGAACCTAGAAGACCTTAGGTCAAATGAAAACAGCAAGGCAGAGAAAGGAAAATTCTTTATGATCTCATTTATATGACAGTACAGACTTTTTTTTAAAAAAAGAAAAAGAAAAGAAAAGCCTACTACTCAGAAAGAGAAATCGTAGTAGAATAGGGACAAGTAGTTACCAGGAGCAGGGAGGGGAGGAGATGGGGAAAGAAAATTCAATAATCCAAAGAACAGACACTTGTAGTTAGGTAGTCTGAGGAAGTCTAGAGATCTAATGTATGGCATGAACATTTTACTTACAATATTGGACACTGAAATTTTGCTAAAAGAACAGATTTTAGATGTTTTTACCACACATATAAAAAAGGTAACTATGGAGAGTGAAAGGCAGGCTAATTTGCTTAACTTCAATAATTATTTCATTTTGTATATTTATATCAGCACAGCACATAGTACAACTTAAATATATATATAGTAAAAAAGCTATCCAGCAGGGATTAAATATCAGAAGAAAATTGTTTTCCATATTTGAATTATGCTCCAATCAGTTTGACGATCTTGTTTGCATGATCAAGGGTAAGAAGCTATCATTTAATATGATTGTGCTAATAAAGATATTACATAGAATACTTTAAAAATACATTTAGAAAAGTCATGCCTACAGATGAGAATATCTTAGAAAAATTTGTAAGTGCATCTAAGTCAATCAACACTAATATCTTTAAAGATACCAAAACATTTTAAATTGTTATAACAAGAATTAAAGATTTGATTAGCATACATATTTTTCTACTGAGATATCTATCCTAAACAATTGAGAGGATGTGTTTTGTTTAAAGTAACATAGCCTGTTTGTTTAAAGGGCTTCACAATCAATGATGTGATATAATTCTTACACTAAAATTTACTAAAAAAAACAAAAAACTGTAGGTTCTGTTGAACATACACACACACACACACACGTAAGAAAAGTATCTCTAAATGACAAAAGTATAAAATGATTTTAACTAAATCACATAAAAGGAAAAGTGAAACTTAGAAACCATATAATCTTGAGAAGGAACACAACTTTGCATTTTAGAGTAGCATCCAACATCTTAAAGTGTGTATACATGTTACAGGATCAATCAATCAATCATTGGGTTAAATGATATAGTACCTACCAATAAATATAGCAGCACTCTAATAAAATTGCCTGGTTTCAAATCCTAGGTATGTTTTTTACTAGTTTTATAACCTGAGAAAATTATTTAACTACTCCGAATTTCCATTTCTCCATCTATCAATAAAATAAAGAAACTGTAATTCATACCTGGAAGATGATTCAAATACCAGACAAAGTAATACCATGTCTGCTACTAGTAACAAACAAAAAGGGCTGGGGATGTATAAAAAACAGCTATTGAGCGAAAAGATTTTTTTTTTTTTTTTTTTATTTTGAAAAAAAAAAAAAAAAAAAAAAAAAAAAACTATAAACAGTAAATGAAAAACAAAGCCCCCTTTTCACACTCAATAGCACTTGTTATACATTTAGAAATATGAATGAAGATCTCTACCTCAGAAACTTGTATGAAAAAGACCTAAGTTCCTAAACATAATTACTTATCCAAAGAGTACCTTCTGCAACCTAAATAAAATTCTGTTTAACAAATAAAAACTTAGTTTTCTTGTAAAGTTATTTTATCTCAGTTGTTGAGAAGAAAAAAAAATGAAGCACTATTTAATCCCTGCATTATTTAACTGATAAGAAAAGACAATAAGATTCAGAGTAAATTTTAATTATTTTATTGTTTTTAGTATATCCA
>NW_008360322.1:5309968-5358793 GCF_000622305.1 Nannospalax galili | reverse complement strand
TATATATATAAACCTGGAATTAATTAAACTATAACCTAATCTAGCCATTCAATTACCTTGGGGGCTATTTTATTCCTTTTTCTTATAAAAGAATAAATGTAAGTGACATAATGAAACAAAAAAGTCAACAGTGAAGGAGGCTTTTTAATAATGGACAGTTTGGCAAATGATCACAGACATTAACAAAAGCTGACTCATGATGAGTTCATTTATTTGTTCTATACATATCTGATTAATAGGAATTAATTCTGTTGATGGAAACAAGAGAACTCCATTGTTATAAACAGATTAGAAATGTAAACACCATTTCCCACAACTACTGACTTCACAAATTATTCTGAATGTTATTTTAAATAATACTGTGACTGTCAGAAATAGTTAGGTGAGCAAAGTGCTCTACTGCCCCCTAATGAAATAAACCAAAAACCAAAACAAAACAAAATCTCCCAAAACTCATTTTAAAGTATCTATGAAACAGAAAAATAATCTTACTTTGCAAAATCCAGGAGACAAACAGTAAGGACATTAGCTGAAAATAAGTAGACTATATATCCAAATACTTTCAGAAAGCTACATCATCCATTTGTCATGATAAAAATAGTAGCAAAACAGGAAAGCCTTGAGACAGAAATGTTCTAAGGGCAAAGATAACAGAGCCAAACAATGTTATCTAGTGTGATAGCAAATTAAAACTTCACTGCAGGCTACATTGCTCATGTGTATGCTAGAAGTGAAGAAAAGGGTTTCTTAGAAACCACACACTCTGGTGAATTACAGTAAGTTTTCAGTTCAGCAGCTCCAAAGTAAACACCACCCAAATATTCTCTCATAATTTACACTCTAATCACCTCACTATTTTAATATGTGCATTTTAAAGACAACTCTTTTATAAAATATATATTTAAGGGGGCTGGAGAGATGGCTCAGCTGTTAAAAGTATTGGCTGCTCTTGCAGAGGACCCAGGTCTGGTTCCCAGCACCCAATTGGCTGCTTCTTGAAATAAACAGTAACACTGAGGTCTAGAGCTACTTGGAAATGTATTCATACTTCCACACATGAAGTAAGTCCCAGTCTACTCCAGTGAGCTCCAGATCATTCTCCTAAATCTAAAGCATTGCTTGGCTCATAGGGGGAAAGAGGACTTTTCAGGCTCTCCTTTCACTCTTCCGAACCCACTAAGCAAAAATATTAAAAATATGATTTTAAAAAAAAGAGAGAAATGACATAAGAAATCAGAAAAGAAAATGTCAATAATTTCATTAGCAAATAAATGTAGCCAGAACTTTGGCCTAAAGCAAAAGGATTTACTAATTTGTATTTAAGCTCCCTCGCCCCAAAATTTATTGATGATATGATGGTATCAACCAGCACTTACTATTTATCACAATAGTACTCAATTGGGCTAATTCACTAATAAATTGATCGATACACCACAGGTATTTAATCCTCACAAAAATCCCACAAGATACAACCTACATGCTACAAAGAAAGAAATACACTCACTAAGATTAAGTACCATGCTCAAGACTAAACCACTACAAAACTGCAGAGTGTATAACATACTTCTCAGTTTGACTCTTAACCAGTAAGTTTATATTATTTTTTCCAGTGGAAAATCTACCACATTAAAATTTTGTAGTCACATAACCTAGGCTAGCCAGCAGTCCTGGTTCTTAAAAAAAGACAGAAATGCCTACAATATAAATAATAATGAACAGGCTACTGAAGAGGAACAAGTCCCACCCTTTGATGCCCATTATAAATGCAGCCATTTGACAAATGGAGGAAATACATTTCTCTACATGCCACAGTAGGAATTTTCCTCGGTAATTATTTCATCTTTGATAATTATGGTCAGGTTATTCAAAAATTCATGCTACAGGAGAAACCGCCCTGTGATGTTATGACTAATACAAAATTCTATCATGCAAGAGTTAAGATTCAGAGACAAGAATACACAGTACATACAACAAAATGTAATTAGGATGATCATAGTATCCCAGGCCTTGGCCAGACAATAAACATCCTCTTCTCTTTGTATATGCAGCTCAAAATGCACAAAGACACAGACAGACAGACAGACACACACACACACACACACACACAGAGTATCTAGAAACATCTAAAACATTAAAGCATTAATTTAATATGTTCTCCACTAAATTTTAACCTTGCAGAAATTATAGACGGCATTATGAAACAGGCTTATGTAAGAAGCTGCTTGCAAGATAAAATGTTTCTTTAGATAAATAGCATATTTAAATCTGACATCAAAACCCATTATAAATAAAGTATCTGGCAATTTATTAAGCCTTATTTAATTTTAGCGGATTTATGTTTAAATCTTAAATCCAGACTCTGTGATCAATAAAGTGTAAGACCTATCAAACAAAATCCCTCTTTTCAATAGGGCACAAATTCTCACCTTCGAGTCTTCATCGCCAACTCCGAATTGTAACACAGCTTGGGGAGACTTCAGTTTTGTTTGGGCAGAGTGAGCCATTTGAAGGTTAAGCTGCCACCCAACTGTCTCTAGCTACAAAAGACAAGTGCAGAATGGAATCAGATGGTATAGAAGCAAGAAAACAGTCAACTTTAAGCCAATTTCCACTCAGCAGAAATCAACACAAATAGCTTAGACTTAGTAGGAAGTCAGTTCACAGGGCTCCTTTAACCTGCATTCTACAGATTTGCCCTCTGGACTCATGAGACTGGCCTCTTAACCAGCCTGTCAAATTCACCAGTAAAAGTGGTCTTTAACATACCCTATTCTAAAAATAAAAAATTCTAGACAACCAAGTACACACAAAGAGCCTGTGGTGGTTTCAATGGGAGTGTCTGATCTGGCGTCCTCCTGCCATGCCTCCCCACCATGATGGACTCTTATCCCTCTGGAACTGTAAGCTCAATAAACTCTTCCTTCTAAAAAATGCCTAAGTCATGGTGTTTTATCACAGCAACAGACAAGTAAATACAGAGCAAATAGGTGGGACTTTGGGATGGGTATTATTTTGGCTTTTTCTTTCGGGGGGGGGTCTTTTTGAGACAGGGTCTCCCTGTAGCCCCAGCTGTCCCGGAACTCACTATGTATTCCAGGCTGGCCTTGAACTCAAAGAGATCCACCTGGCTGGCTTTTTTTTTTTTTTTTTTCATAAACACACTATGTAGTCCCTCAAATGCATTATATAGTCAAGGGTGATCTTGAACTTCTGATCTTCCTGCCCCACCTCCCAAGTTCTGGAATTATTGTCATGTGCCACCACATCCAGCTGGGCCAATGGTTTTTTAAAAACCTTATCACTATTCTAAAATAGCATTTCAAAAACTTGTATGTTAAAAAGGTTACAAATTTCAAACTAGTAAATAGTATATTTGGGTGAAAATTCTTTAGTATCTCCTACTGCCTTTCAAAATGTTTGCATTAGGAGGGGAAAGGGGAAGGCTTTCTTTGGCTCCCTCCCTCCTTTCCTTCTTTCTTTTATCCTTTTCACTTAGAGGGAAACTAATATATCCACATACAAGAGTCATACCTTGAGGCACAGTTAATAAGCAAACAGAATAGAGCCAGGTAAGAGATGCTAAAATGTTAGCAGGTAATATTACCAATGAGATCATTATATTTTCCAAAGTATGCTAACTTACTGTGGTTCTAAATTATGATAGAAACTATTTCCTTTGACTTTACTAACACAATACAAAATATGATAGACTGTGGCAGTTTGTTTTCTTTTAAAATATTGCACAGTATAAACACAGCTTTATGGAACTATTTAATTATGAAACTAGATTATCTGTTCTTCCAATCTCAGAAGTATGAACATACAGTTTTAGAGTCAATGTCCTATGCCCTATAAAGGTCAAGTTTCAGAATTTAGGGAAGTTTTGTAAAGTGCAAGCATTAGACATCTTTGACAAGATAGCCTTCATGGTGGATTCAGCAAAACTACCTTTGCTATGCAGGGTAAGAATGGCAGCCTCATGGCAATGTTTACTTGTGCCGAATACTAATCACTTAACTTGAAAGACTGTTGAACAGACAGAATCACAGTGGTGACTCAACGCTGAGTTGGAAACAAAGCAATGAAAGTGTTATCTATGTGAAAGAGGATGTGATGGGAAATTAGATACAGCTGTGCTTTTCCTGGTACTTTTAGAGGTTATAGATAATGGAGGGTGAGGCATAATCCATAATCCTCAACAAGTAAAAAATATCAGTTTAGTGGTACATATTATGGATGCTAAGAATGGTAGCCCTTTAGCATTGATCAGAACAATCTCGATAAAACCTGCCATTGTTTTCAACAGTCACAAGAACAGCCCCTTCAATAAGCCAAAATGTCATTATTAATATCATGAAAATTAACTTCTGGGTATCCATATGGACCTATGAAGTACTTGGCTGACCTTATTTAGATGACCTTATCCATGCATTCATTCACATATGCCTTGGTGATGGGTAAAATTGGTGTGAGGCCATGGAACAGAGCATTAAAGTTGAAAGTTCTGCCTTGGTTCATACTTAAGCCATTGCTCCCTAGTCCCTGGCTAAGTCAGAATCTTTCAAGATTTCAACTCCTCAGACAAAACAGAAGTGACTCTACCTGAGCTATCTGCTTACCTGAGTTTTTGGCAGTATTGAAGCAGAAAACTTCAAAGCATTATAAATAAAAGACATTTTAGTCACCCAACTTTGTAATACCTTTCAAATATTTTCCAAAGTTCTTAACCTAGTTCAGACCCTCATCATTCATCTTTTCCCAAACTACTTCTAACTGGGTACTTGCTCTTCTATGCTAGATAGTTTTAGTTGACAATTTGACGCACCTGGTAATAGGGAACTTCAATTGAAGAACAGCCTCCATTGGATTGGCCTGTGACCATATCTACTGGGCATTTTCCTGATTGCTGAGTGATGTGGGAGGGCCGAGCCCACTCTGGGCAGTGCCACTACTGGGCAGGTGATTCTGTATTATGTAAGAAAGCAGGCTAAGCACAGACAGGGGAGCAAGCCAGTAAGCAGCATTCCCCCATGGTCTGTGCTCTAGGTTCCTGCCTTGGCGTCCCTAGATGATGGACTATGCTGTAAATCAAATAAACACTTTCCTCCCTAAGTTGGTTTTGGTCAGTGCCTTTATCATAGCAATAGAAAGAAACTAAGACAGAAATTAGCATCAGCGAGTGGAATAATGCTGTGATCAACCTGACTACATGTGTCTGGAGGATTGTGGAAGTGTCTGCAACTTTGGTCTGGAAAAGCCATTGAGTGTTCAGAGCTTAGTAAGTTGTTGCTGTGGAGCTTGGAACAGTAATGCTGAAAAGAAATATGGAGGATGGAGGCCTGGCTTGTGATTTTTTAAGGGAAGCAAAGACTCTATCAAGGCTGTTTTTGTGATATATTATGACTTAAAAATTTTTTGAAATGAAACCTTTTCTGCTGTACTGGGATAATCGATGCTGGTCAGCTGGGGCTGAAAAACTAAGCTGTGAGTAATAAGAGACCAGTATCACTAAGGTGAAATCTGGGAAGTATTTCCTCAGGGTAACCACACAGAAGCTGTGGTCCACAGGGGGCTAAGGCTCTATCTCAAGTTGGAAGCAGGACTTAGTAATGTGTAAGAGTCTCCTATATGGTACTGGTTTTGAAATCATGAAGCAGTCCTGATGAGCAGCTGAGGGTTGGCACTGTGAAAGGTCAGGAAAGGCCATAGGTAAAGGTACAGCCTCGGTTTTGGTGAAGATCCCCAGTATTGATGGGGTCATAGAAAGACACTGAAGCTTTGTACCCTGAAAGGCTAGAAGAGCGTATTGGTGAAGGTGCAGCCTCAGTTTCAGTAGAGACCCCAGCCTATTGGAGATGCCAGGACCATGGAACAACCACCAAGGGCAGCAGCAGGTATGGAGTGGAGCTGGTCTGAGCCTGCAAGACAAGCTGTGTGTACTGTGGATGAGAGAGCCAGAAGTGGAGCTGCCCAAGCCCTTTGGAGCCCTGAAGATCATTAAATGAATCCAGAAGATCATGAATGAATCCAACACTGAGCTACTTTGCTGGGCTTTGGTTCTGCTTAAGTGTGCCCAATTCATTCCTTTTGAAATAAGACAGTACTTGTTTTGGATTTTATAAGAACCCACAGTTAAAAAGACTTTTAAAAGAGACTTCAAACTTTTAAAGTGTTCGGATTTTTTTAAGGACTGTAGGACTTTTAAAGTTGTACTGTTTTATGTTGTAATATTAATATTAATATCATAATTTTGGTGTGATGGCTAATCTTGGTTGTCAACTTGACTGGATCTGGAATTAACTGAAATGAGAGAGACTTTTTTGATTGGATTATTTGATGCTGGAAGACCAACCCTAAATGTGGGTGTTACCTTCTGATGGCAGCCCATATAAAATGCCATGGCAGAAGGGAGCTCTTACTTTGCCTGCTTGCCTTCTCTCTCACTGGTGAATTTATCTTGTGGCATTCCTCCACTGACAGTAGAACCAACTTCTTCGAATTCCAATATAGACAGGAGACTAGCAGATCTCCAGGAATCCTTCAGGCCTTCAGCAACAGATTGGGACTGCTGAGATACCCAGCTTTGTGGACTGAGCAACTACTGGATTCTCAGCCTCTCCAGTGTGGCACAGTGATATATATATATATATACACACACACATACATTTTATCAGTTCTGTTTCTTTAGAGAACACTGACTAATACACTTAAGGGCAAGATATGGAAAGGCTGTGGTTTAAAGTGATGTGTTTGACAAGGGGTCAATTGTGCTGGATAACTTTAGTTGTCAATTTGACAAACCTGATTCAAAGGAAACTCAATTGAGGAACTGTCTCCATTGGACTAGCCTATGGCCATGTCTATGAGGCATTTTCTTGATTGTTGAATGATGTGGGAGGGCCCAGCCCATTGTGGGCAATGCTACCCCTGGGCAGGTGGACTTATATAAAAAAGCAGGATGAACACAGGTCAGGGGAACAAGACAGTAAGCAGTGTATCTCCATGGTCTGTGCTCCAGGTTCCTGCCTTTGACTTCCCTTGATGACGAACTGTGCTGTAAGTCAAATAAACACTTTCCTCCCCAAGTTGGTTTTAGTCAGTGTGTTTATCACAGCAATAGAAAGAAACTAAGAGATCCTCTGTCCAACTCAATCTTAAAATTCCATTTTCCTTCTTAATAGCATTCAATAGCTGTCTTACAAAATACAATCTAAATATTTTAAGTCCAAAGTCTGGTAAACAAATCCCATCAGAATATACAAATGACCTACCTTTCTGACCCTGTGTTGTAACATACTTTAGTAACTGTTTATAATCTAGCCACACTGAACCAAACGTGACTCCCAGAATTCACTGCTCATTCCCATGTCTGTGTTTGCTCCTATGTTACTTCTGTAGTTTTTCCTTTCCCTTCCCTCTGGAGTTTGCCACCCTGCTTCTCCATACACTGTTTCCTTCTCTATTAATATTTACATCAGTATATGGTAATGGTTTGCCTACATCTCTATCTTCTGGAAGTAGATTGCAATATCCATCTTGACAGAGCAGGTGTCAATCATTTTTGTATCTTTGTACCTGCAACAGCCCTGACAAGGTCAACACTACAAGACTCTTCTCAAGTAAGTGATCAATCACATTATATATGTTTATAAGGGAGTACTTACATTAAAATGAATGGCAGAAAGGAGTTAAAAACATCATTTATATTTCCAGTAGAATATAGCTTTGTAAGAAGTCAGAATTACAACCTCCAGAGCCAACATTTGGTGGCTTCTTTACAATCAATCAATCAATCAATCAATCAATCAATCAATCTAAATCTCTGTCTCTGTGTCTCTCAGAATTCACTATCTAGAGACCAAAGCCTGCCTAGACACATTTTTATGAAGAGTATTACCCTATACCTGTCATTGGGGTTAATAACAATTGAGAATGTGAACTGTGGAATTCTTTACAAGTTGTCTTTAAGCAAGCAACTTCTCTGAACTCCAATTTACTCATCTTCAAACTGGAGGAAATAATATCTACCTCACTAACTTATGAAGGAGCAAATGCTATATTATCACATATTAGTGATATTTCTGGTCCTAACTTTTCCACTTCCATGTTACTTCCAATCTGCCCATTCTGTTCTTAAACAGGTATGTATTGTATGTATTTATAATAATACAGCTATGAATATCTTTCTGTGCTCATATTTTACATTATGACTCTGAAAAATATCTTACATTTAAAATCATCAATGCAAGAAACTACAAAGCATTTTAACTTTGATACTTAAACACAAGCATTTTAAACTGATATATTTATAACATTAAATTTACTATGCATACTCATTTTAGAAAATCATTACAAAGCAATGAGTCATTTGACAAAAAGAGAGAACTTTAATTTTATAAGTTACTAATTGGAGATTACCCCACTTGCTAACTGAAAGGTATAGACTAAAGAGCTCACACATTTACAACTGCATCCATTTACAACTTCATCACCATCCTCTCTCCAAATCTAAGTAAAACACTCCCAGATTAGATCTATGGCCTCAACTATCACTGAAAATAGCTGATCCAAAAGATATCCACAACCAGACAAGCAGAGCTAATAAACTCACAAGCTGAATTCCTAGTCCACGGGTAACAGAGAGCGAGCCAAGTGTGTCACTATTTGACTTGCTTTGTTTCTTACACGGCTTTTTTCTATCTACCACAATATCAGTTGTACTTAAGCATTTGGTGACTGTTGCTTATTATCCAAGTTCCTCAAGAACAGAGGCTTGGATGTTGTATTCAAAGTGCCTAGAATAATAAATACTCAGCACATGACAGAAACTCTCTACCTGTTGAATCTAACAGTATCCAGAAGTTTACACAAGGAAAACCAATTTTTAAAAGACTCATAACTAAAATGTATTGGTTTGGTTTATTTTCACAAGCTCCTCTGTTGAATTTCGTGATCTAGAAATGTTTTCCCATGCCCACATGACACACTAAAGAAAATAAAGTAAATAAAACTGCTAAGTTCATGTCTGGGCATTTTACACACTGACATATGAAGTCACAGAGAAACGATCAGTATCCAGATACTTTAAATGAAGAGAGACTGCTGAAAGATTAATTACAATTATTAAAGAATACGGGAATACAAAGAAGTAAGAAAAAGAAAACCAAACTCTTTTTCTAGTGAAACTAGAAAACAGAGAAAATCAAGCCCCACTGTGAGGTAGATCCTCTTATGTACATTTCACAGAATAAAATATAAAACAAAGCAAACAACTAGTCAAAGTGAAGAACAAATGGGCATTCCTTATTTCTTACTACAACTTCTAAGTCTAGATCACATCAAAATCAAACTTCTAAGAAACTGACTCCAGTGAGACTCATCAGTGGATGCTTTATAAAAGCAGAGGACGGCTGGGATGGGAGTCAGCCAGGAGTGCTTGCCTGATAAGGAGGCCCTGGGTTCCCCCAAATAAGGCTTAACCAGATGTGTGGCACATGCCAAGTTCAAGGCCATCCTCAACTGCAGAGTGAGAGTGTGAGACTAGCCTGTACTAAAAATCCTATCTCTAAAAAAAAGTACATCTGAGTCTCTCCATAATCATCAATGTAAAATACGTTAAAGCAGCTTCTCCCAAGATTCAGTGCTGAAACCTTTCACCACCTAACCTATGAGATCAAAATGAACATGAGCAAAGAAGCAAATGATCACCAAGCCTATCAGGTTCATGTATTTGAAGTCTATAATATCACTTATACAGTAGGCTAATGAAAAAAATAATTAAGAAACCATAGAAAAATGCAAATTAAGGAGTATTCTACATAAGTCCTATATATAGTTCAAAAAATACCAATGTCTTAAAAGCTTAGGAAGGATCTAATTCCTTACATTGCTTGGAACATATTACTATACTATTTGCCAGATCTAAAATAAGCATCGATAATATAAATATGAACAAGAGCCAGTTCCTCTGCCAAGGTGATTATTCCTCTGAGACCCATATTGAGAAGTAAATATAGATGTCATCAATATCGTAATTACATGTGAAACAAAATTTAGTGCAGATTTCTGCCTTATGCTAGCTTAGCTGCATTCAGTACTATTTACAATAAAATTTTGTCCTGAATATATTCTACATTTGTATATTAAAATGCTCAGAATTTTGTTGCAATACTCATATCCAAATTTAAAATTTAAGGTTCTTATAGTTCTTATATCTTAATATTACAGGTTTAAATGTCAACAAGTAAAAGTAAATACACTGTGATAGCTAATCTTGGTTGTCAACTTGACAATACCCAGGAAAAGGGAAATCTCAACTGAGGAATTTCCTCCATCAGATTGGCCTGTGTGAATATCCACGAGGCATTTTCTTGATTGCTAACAGATGTAGGAGAGCCGAGCCCAGCCCACTGTGAGCAGTACCATCCCTAGGCAGGTGGACCTGGGCTTTATAAGACAGTTAACCATAAGCCTGGGATCAAGCCAGTAAGTTGAGTTCCTCCATATTCTATGCCTTAGCTCCTGCCTGGGCCTTCCTCAAAGATGGACCTGAGAGCCAAATACACCCTTTCCTCCCCAAGTTGCTTGTGGTCACTGTTTTATCACAGTCACAGAAAACAAACTAAAACAAAAGTTAGCAGTAGAGAGTGGGGTTGTTGCTGTGATGGACCTGACCATGTTTTCTTGGTTTGGAAGATTGTGGAAGCATTTTGGACTGGAAAGGCTACCAAGTGCTCAGAGCTTAAAGAGCTGTTATGGGAGCCTGGAAGACAGGAATGTTGAGAAAGGTGCAGATGATGGAGACCTGGCTTGTGAAGTTTCAGAGGGAAATTTAAGAGTCCCTTAAAAACACTATGAGAGCCATTTGTGGGATATATTTGAATTAAGAATCTGTGGAAGTGAAACTTTTGCTTTCCTAGGACAATGGATGATGGTTAGCTGGAGCTGAAAAACTAGCTATGATTAAGAGACCATCATCACTGAAGTGAAATCTTTAGGGTAGTATTTCCTCAGGGTCAGCACACAAAAGCTGCAGTGCAGAAAGCCAAGGATTCATCTCAAGCTGGAAGCTGAACTTGACAATGTGTTAGTGTCCCTCATGTAGTAGTTTTGATGGAATGAAGGGGTCATGGAAAGCAGCTGAGGCTTGGCATCATGTGACGACAGGTCTGGATTCCCTCAAAGAGGTCAGGAGGCCATTAGAGAAGATGCAAGCTCAGTTGCAGTAGAGACTCAGCATACTGAAGATGCCAAAACCATGGGATGACCACCTAGGGTGGTGGAAGGTGTAGAGTGGAGCCAGCCTGAGCCTACCAGACAAGCTGTGTGTGTTGTGAATGGCAGGGCCATAGAAGTGGGATTGCCCAAGTCCTTTGGGGCCCAGAAGATCATGATTAAGTCCCAGATGCTGGACACTGATTTCTAGAACATGGTTGATTTAAGTATGGTTGTTTTTAATGTCCTGATCTTTCCCTTTTGAATAAAAAGCATTTAATTTTGTTTTTGATTTTACAGGAGCCCACAGTTATGAGACTTTGGATTATTTTAAAGAGATATCAAACTTTTATGTAATTTTAAGTAACAGAAATTTTAAATTGTGGGTTTTTGTTGTTTTTTTTTTTTTTTAGTCTTTTTGAGATAGTCTCTCTGTAGCCCCAGCTGTCCTGGAACTCACTATGTAGACCAGGCTGGCCTTGAACTCACAGAGATCTGCCTGTCTCTGCCTCCCAAGTGCTGGGATTAAAGGCGTGCACCACCATGCCTGGCTAACTGTGGGACTTTTAAAGGTGTACTATGGGGCTGGAGAGATGGCTCAGCGGTTAAGAACACTGACTGTTCTTACAGAAGACCTGGGTTCAAATCCCAACACCCACATGGCAGCTAACAACTGTCTGTAACTCCAGTTCCAGGGGATCCAACAGCCTCTTCTGTCCTCCGCAGGCATTGCACGACACGGGTGTGCTTACCTACATGCAGGTAATACACTCATACACATAAAATAAAAAATAATAAAATATTTTAAAGGTGTACTGTGTTTTAAATTGTGAAATTAACATAAGAACTTGGGGACAAACAAGAAAGGAAAGGTTATGGTTTAAGAGGGATGTGTTCACATGTCAAACTGGCAAAGGGTGGACTTATGATGGCTAATCTTGTTTGTCAACCTGACACACCTGGAAAGAGAGAACCTCAATCAAGTAATTTCCTTGATCAGAGGAGCCTATGGTCATGTCTGTGAAGCATTTTCTCAATTGCTAATTGTTGTAAGAGGGCCAGTCTACAATGGGTGATGCCACCCCTTGGCTGGTGGGTTAGCCGCCCTAGGATTGGGTTGGCTATAAAAGAAAGGTAGCTAAGCAGGCCAGGGAAAGCAAGCCAGTAAGCAGCATTTCTCCATGGTTTCTGCGTCAGTTCCTGCCTCCCAGGTTCCTGCCTAAAGTTCCTGTCTTGGCTTCCCTCAATAACGGACTGTAACCTGCAAGCTGAAATGAATCCTTTCCTCCCCAAGTTGATTTTGGTCACGGTGTTCATCACAACAACAGAAAGCAAACTACAACACGCATGGAAAATAAATCACTAATAATTTTAGTATTTTTCAGCTATGTCAAAACTGTTACTATATTAGTTGTTAAGCATCTAATGGACACTACTTCTTACTTGAGAATATTACTGATTAGTTAGCTAATATGTGATTTTCTTCTCCCTCTAATTTCCATGTAGAAATTTCAATGTAATCTTAAATTATCATAATTGGTCTGTAAAATATAATTCTGAACACATCCAATTAACAAAAACGGCCATAATATTAATTCATTAAAACTAAAAAACAATAAATATGGCTGGACAGATGGCCAATCTATAAAGTGTTTTCCACGCAAGCACAAAGAGCTTAGTCAGATACTCAGTACCCATGTAAAATGCCAGGCACAGAGGCACACATTTGTAACCCCAGCACTCACGAGCATATATGGGAAGATTCCTGGAGCTCACTGAATACCCAATCTAGCCAATCAGTGAGCTTCGGGCTCAGCAAGAGACCTAATCTCAAAAATTAGGTGAAGAGCTGCTACAGAGATGGCTCAGCAGTTAAGAGCACTGGCTGTTCTTGCAAAGGACTTGGGTTCAATTCCCAGTACCCACATGGCCACTAACAACTGTCCAAAAACTCCAGTTCCAGGGACTGCGATACCCTCTTCTGACCTCCACGGGCACTGCACAACACAAGTGCACTTACACACATGCAGGTAATACAATACACTCATACCATGAGTCATTGCTAATGTCACTTGTTTTTCAACCAACCAAACCTATGTTCAAAGACCAAGGGCCATTCCTCCCAGCTCCCTGCTACTGGACAAACAAAGTATTTTTTAGAAGTAAGGTGAAGAGCTGGGCATGGTTGCCTTTAATCCCAGCACTTGGGAGGCAGAGGCAGGCGGATCTCTGTGAGTTTCAGACAGGCCTGGTCTACATAGTGAGTTCCAGACAGCTGGGGCTAGAGGGAGACCCTGTCTCAAAAAGACATCCCTCCCCCCACAAAAAAGTAAGGTGAAGAACAATCAACCTCTGCCCTCTACATGTACATGCAAGTGCACACACACACACACACACACACACACACACACACGAAGTAAGGTAGCAGCTAAATTTTAACTAGTAGCTCTCTAAAATAGTAGTATTAAAATTTTTGGATGAGAGAAAAGGAATGCCATACAACCGGCACACAAAGAAGGCTGCACAGGCTATAGCAATGTCAGATACCACAAACTTCAAGTCAAAGAACACACTTCAAGGTCATTTATCAGAAAAGGCAGAATAGTCATGTATAGCAAGCCAACAATAGAATTCTAAAAGGTAGACAGGCTGACTGGGTCTCGTTATTCAGTGAGGGAAAGATGGAAGATAAAAGGCAGAAATTATTATCTTCCATTACCCAGATTTTAAAAGAAATACCTATTATTTTTTTCAATACTAGTAATAGATGGGAGAGAAAAATCGCTTGAAGAGGTATGTAGTTTGAACATTCCAGATCCAGAAATCCAAAATCCAAAAGTCATTCAAAATCTGGTAATTTTTCAAAGATACCATGCTGCACAGAGTTTGAGATTTCAGGGCACTTGAAATCATGTATTTTCAACATGGGGGTATTCAACTGGAAAAGTCTAGGAAATATTCCAAAAAAAAAAAAAAAGCAAACAAAATAAAACCCCATAAAATCTGGACTACTTCTGGTCCCAAGCATTTCATATGAGGGACATTTAACCTGTGCAAAGAAGTGTGGAGATCTTTGGGGGACACTGGGCAAAGAGAGGTTAAAAAGGCTAATACAGCACAATACATTTCTTTAGATGTGCTGTAGGACAAATTTGAAGTCACATTTTTCAGGTAGCATCTTCACAAATGGAGGCAAATAACACAGTCCTCAAGTGTGGCTTCCCAACCTCTTCTGTCATCTTAAGTAGCTTAAACTTTTTGAGCGCTATGGGAAGAAATTGGCATTTTTGTTGATGTCACTCGTTTTTCAACCAATCAAGCCTGCGTTCAAAGTACAAGGGCCGTTCCTCCCAGCTCCCGCTACCGGACAAATCACCTAATCCAAGCCTCAGATTCTTCATTTTGAGTAAAACTGTGGAAATCTAATTTAACCAAAGCATTGAGCTTTTGTGGTCAGTAAGATACATGTAAAAGTATTGGCAAAGCACCTGGTGAACAGGACATTAAAAACGCATATTACTTTCCAGTCATTTCTTTTGGTTCATGATCACTACCAATTATTTTCATAATAATTCTTTATGCCTCTTTAAAAAACTTTTAAATATTATAGGAATTTAAAAATTCCTTTTCACGCTTCCTTGTTTATTTCAGGGCAGGTCTTTGCTCAAACCTGTAATAAAATTCTCTTTTCCCTTCAAAAGTCTCTTCCTATGTATTTAATACCATGATTCATTCTAGACATGGCTCAATTTTCCTACTGGCACCACTACAACAATATCTGAGTCTTGTCCCTGTGAGTAACCAGTCCAGGCTTTTTTTCTGTTAGTTCATAAGCACAAACTCATTTCTAGCCCACAACTCTAATTTCTCTTTTTCACACATCTGCTTCTTTTGTTTTTATAAAACACATTGCTGTCAATTTTCAAATGTGCAGTATCAATTTGTTTCAAATACGCCTCTTATAGAGCTGATTTTTTAAATATTTTATTATTTTTATTTTATGTATATGAGTATATCGCCTGCATGTATGTGAGTGCACCCATGTCGTACAATGCTGCGGAGGTCAGAAGAGGGCTTCCAATTCCCCTGGAACTGGAGTTAAGGATGGTTCATAGCTGCCATGTGAGTGCTGGGAATCTAATCGCAGTCCTCTGCAAGAGCAGTCAGTGCTCTTAACTGCTGACCCATCTCTCCAGCCCCTAGAGCTTATTTTTATATTCTGAATCCTTTATCCAAAGAATTTTAAGTAAATTTATTTCTATTATTATTAAAATGTTTGCTCTTTGTTCTGAATGAGTTAATACCATATTTCGAGATTTTGTAACTATTTTTAAATCTCACCATGTGATATGTCTGTCATAGATTTGTATGCTACTTTTGATACACATAGAATGTTCTCCATGGTACCAATTGAAATCAATAACAGAACATAGTAATCTCACTATTTAGAAGCCAACCAAATGTTTTTAGTGTACATAGAAAAAGTCTCAAGAAAAATCAAAATATATATTAAACTAATTTTAAATGAAAACAGGGAAAGTTTAGGGCCAGGGAAAGTTTTTAGATTTGAAAATAAAAGCAGAATCCAAAGAGAAAAACTAGTATATCAATCTTCAATAAAAAGAAATTTTCTGCTCTGCAAATGACCCTATTAAAAGGGTCAGCAGTTAAGAGCATTGACTGTGCTTGCAGAGGACCTGGGGTTCAATTCTCAGCACCCATATGATGGCTAACAACCATCCCTAACTCCAGTTCCAGGGCCTCTAATACCCTCTACTGACCTCTACAAACATTGCATGACACAGGTGTACTTAAAAACATACATGCAGGCAATACACTCATACACATAAAATAAAAAATATAAATATTTTTTTAAAGGTGAGTCAAAGCCAGGTGTGGTGGCGCACGCCTTTAGTCCCAGCACTCAGGAGGCAGAGGCAGGTGGATCTCTGTAAGTTCAAGGCCAGCCTGGTCTACATAGTGAGTGCCAGGACAGCTGAAGCTACAGGGAGACCCCGTCTCAAAAAGACCAAAAAAAAAAAAAAAGGTGAGTCAAGGTGCAGAGTAGGAAATGATGGTGCAGTAAACCATGCACCTGACAAGGGGTTAGTATTTAAGATCAACAAAGAGCCCAAATAACAAAATACAGTTAAAATTAAAAAATACACTTAGAGACAGCCCAAGAGAAAAGAGACCCAATGGGCAAATAAGCACATGAAAAACATGCAGACCATCATTAATTACTGCAGAAATGCACATAAAGCCACATGAGATTTTACTAGATACTTTTAATAACAGTTAAAATAAATGTTAGCAAATAGATAAAGGAAATCCTCCATACATTCCTGGTAGGGATGCAAAACAATACAGCCACTGTAGAAATGAGTTTCTTAGAAAAACCAAACTTACAACCACCATATGACTTAATAATTACACTTTTAAACATTTGTTCTAAAGACATAAAACTTAAGCTCCCTCAAAACTCACATATACCTTTATCTGTTATGATCCCAAACTAGAAGTAACTAACATGTCCTTCCAATGAATGCTTAAACCACTTTCTAACCATACTATGGACTGGTACTCAGCAAAAAAAATTTTGCACTTACAACTGCATGCAAATTTATAATCATGTCCAAAAACTGATTGTTTCAAGAGGCACATCATAAAGAGAAAGTGAAGGATATTAATAAATAAAAATCTCTTTTATTTATGGAAAATTTGCTAAGATCTTAATTACACTCTGTTCTTGGATATTTGGTTTGTTAAGTAAAGCAAAACATTCCCCTACATAGTTGCCATAATGTCTGTTAGCTTTTCCATATTCTTTGTAGAACTGAGTTTCAGATTAAAAACTTTTCCTAAGTCTTTCATATAGTGGAAAAGGGCTTTTTCAATTAGATGTATAATCTTTTTTACACAGCTCCTTCCTGAAACATTTCTCATATAAGCCCACATTACCAAGACAGTAACACCTGTTGGGAAGGCTGACTTGTCAATCTAAACAAGGCTGTATTTATGATTCCACAACAATTTGCACTTGTGTGTAATTGAACATTTGTTTAAAATATCAGATTCACATTTTATATTCCCCTAAAACAGAGAGGTTTCTATTCTTTCCAGCATACTGTACAAAGGCTATTTCTTCAGGAAACAAGAGTGTGCCAAAGGAAAACAGGGATGATACCATGGATTTCACTCGAACAGCATTCCACAGATCAGAGCAGATGATTACACTTCAAATTCTGTTGGAGAGAGGGTAGGGCAGATGCTAGGGAACCTGAAAAAGGCCCTTACAATCAGCTCAGTCAGAGTCACCAAGCAAATGAACAAAGTTGTAAACTGTTGTCTGTGCATCCTCCAGGAGATCCACAGGGATTCGGGAATGGGGCTCAGCTTACTAAATTGTAATCTGAAGGACCAGTTTAAGTCAGAAGAAGCTGCCATCAGAATAACATTAGAAATTACTGCAAAACTAAAAAGCAATTTAATTGAAGAAATACAAGTTCCTTGCTTTTGTATATAACAGATTCCTAATTATAAAGGTGTCTAAAACTCAAAAAGGTAAAGGAAGCTTCATTCCCCCAGCCCTAAGAGCAAAAAGCAAATTACATTAAGACAAATGTTTACTGTCTAGTATTTTATATGTTGTATTTCTTGAAGGTTATCAACATACATTTTAATTTTACAGCAACAAGCATGCAATCTGAGGGAAAATTTGGTGTTTCTAGGATAATGATGATTCATATTTGTGTATAAATAGTATTGACGTTTATGAAAATTACCTATGAAACCACACTTGTTAGCTTCCTATTCATCTTTAAATAGGAATGGAAATGAAACAAAGGCTGCAGTGGTCTCTGCTGTCCTATGAACCCAGCAAGGCCACCAAAACTTAAGTTTCAACTGCAAGAGTTCCACAAGTCATATTTCCAAATGTCCAGGCAGCTGATAATGGAATTCTGCATTTTGTACACTGTAAGAATTTTACTGGTACTGATGGGGGGGGGGGATCTATGGAAAACAAATACCAATAAATAAGTAAGGAATCATGTACAGAAATAAACAGTAGAGATCTACATCTCTAAAGGGGAAAAGACAGAATGGGATAAAGGTTCCACCTACTCATTAAGCAAGGAGAGGAGGGGGAGGATTAACACTAAAAGATTAACACTGAGAAAGGAAAAAGGAGATGGTGGGAGGGAAGGAGGGAGAGATGGTTCACATTTTAACACTGAGATTCACCACAAAGACAATGAGATATGAATCACTGGAAAGTCGGCTAGACTGAACTCACAGGCCTATCACAAATATTCTAGAAATCCCTAACAGCTCAGAAACCCCTTTTACGCTGTTCACAGCTTATAAGCAGTAATATTGTTCACAGCTATACAGATGATACGTTTATAGACATGTACTGCAGACATAGATACTCCCACACCTACAACATCCTGCTCTGCATCACTGCCAGAACTCCGGCATTATCTAGTCAGTGTTGTAACTGTTCCAAACATTTATTCAACAAGCATTTATTAAATGTGTATAATATCCTAGGTACTATTTTTAGGCTTGCGGTTGTAATACTAAAAACAAACAAACAAAAACAGAAATACCTATTTCCTGAAGCTAACAGTCAAATGGAATGAAAGAAAATTAACAAATAAACAATATGTGGTAGCTAGAGATAAGGATAACATAAAAACAGGGTGGGACAGGACATGGTAGAGAGGTGACAGGAAAGAGAGTGGCCAGGAAAATCAAAATCTGAGGTCACAGGAGCCTGGAAACCTGTATTTGATCCCCAGAACCTACATAAAAAGCCAGATGTGGTGGCATGTATCTGCAATTCTAGTGTCCTACAGTGAGATGGGCAGTAGACACAGGGGAATACACAGGAAATTCAGGTATGCAGTGTAGCCCAGACATGAGAGAGACCCTGCTCTAAACAGGGGAAGGAGAGAGAACCAGCTCCTGAAAGTTGTCCTCTGACCTCACATGTGCACACCTACAGACACAGACAAGGCAGACAGGCAGACAGACACACAGACAGACACATAGACACAGACACACACAAAAATAAAATAAGCAATTAAAAAATAAATCTGAGAGGCTACATAGATGGATCAGTAGTTAAGAGCACTGGCTGCTCTTGTAGAGGATGGAGGTTCAGTTCCCAGCACCCACATGGCAGCTAACAACCATCTGTAACTCCAGTTCCAGGGCATCCAATACCCTCTTCTAGTCTCTACAGGCACTGCATGCATATGATGTACTTACATGCATGCAGGGAAAACACTCATACACATAAAATAAAAATAAATAAATATTAAAAACGAATAGATAAACCTGAGAAGGCAACAACCGAGGGCTAAAGGTAAGTGCAGCACTGTCTACCTAGGGTGAGACAATTCCAGTCAGGGGAATCAGCAAGTGCAGAGGCCTTCAATCAGGCTGGCTAAAGGATAAGAAAGAAGGCAGTGAGGATACAGCAGAGCAGTAAAAGACCAGGGAACAAGATCCAAGTCTCTGGAAGAACTTTGGCTTGGGCCAGCTGTGGTGGTACATGCCTTTAATCTCAGCACTGAGGCAAAGACAGGCAGATCTCTATGAAAATTGAGGCTAGCCTATTCTACATAGCGAGTTCCAGCCCAGAGGGCTACCAGGAGATCTCAAAAAACAAACAAAAAAATAGTTCAAAGAAGCCAGTGGGGGGATCTGGATAGAAGACTTGACAAGCCTACCTTGACTTCTATTAAGATGTTGTAGGCTATTTTTAGCTGTAGCAACAGAATATCCCAGACTGAGTAAATTGTGAATAATGTTTCATGGTTCTGAGGGACAAGAAATCCAAAATGTAGGCATTGTACCTGGTCACACAGTGACCATGGTGAGAGGGAATGTGAGAGACAGAAAGGAAGAAGGGAAACTCCTTTATAACTAACTCCCTCCCTTTACAATGGCCTTAATTCATCCTGGGGGGACCCTACCACCTAATTGTCTTCTCCCAGGACCTACCTCCCAACAGTGCTGCGCTGAGAATTAAGTTCTCAAATTATGAATTTGGTAGGACACATTCAAACCATAACAGATGAGAATAAACTAAAGAAAGCAAGGGTAGATACTGAAAGATTCACTAAGAAGTACCTGCCTTAATCCAGGGGGAAAATGTTCATCTCAACCGAGGCAGGTATCAGTGGAGGTACTGAGAAATTACTAGAGCTTCTGGAAAATTACCAGAGCTTCTGAGAAATTACCAGATATTTTCAAATTAGGAAAAAACAACAACACTAGAGTTTATCCCATTAATGGGGGAGGAGATCCCCACAACCTACAAGGACACTACTTTTAAGTCAGGAATGGTACCATTCATCTGTAATTCCAGAATTTAGGAAGCTGAGGCATGAGGATGACCATGAGTTCAAGGGCAGCCTGGGCTACATAGTGAATTCCTGATGAATCTGTGCAACATAGCCAGACCATTTTTAAAATAAATAAATAAGACACTTTGAAGAATGACCAAACTTCACTGGGTGTGGTGGCACACACCTTTAATCCCAGCACTTAGGAGGCAGAGGCAGGCAGATCTCTGTGAGTTCAAGGCCATCCTCGTCTTCATAGTGAGTTCCAGGTCAGCTGGGGCTACAGGGAGATCCTGTCTCAAAAAGACATAAATAAATTAAATAAATAAATAAATAAATAAATAAATAATAAAATAAATACCAACCTTCAGCAGTATTCTCAGTTCAGCTCTTTCCTTTCAAATGAATTCACATTTTGACAAGATGAACCCTTCAATGGGTGGGTTCTTCCCCTCAGAACACTTTTCCTGCTGTCCCAGTGCAAAATGCCAAGTTTCTCTTCAATGGCACTAAAATCTCTGTAACAACTGTAAATGCTTTGAGGTCTACACTCTCATTGACTGAAACTTTAAACTTGCTCACTTTTCTTCACCAAGCTTTACATTTTCTTATCTTTCTGTTCTATTTTTTGCTCTCCCTCACTGTAGCCCTGAGGAGAGCAGTGAGCACTAACTAATCTGAAATATGAATCCTATCTTGAAATTTCTGCCACCAAACAAATTAGTCCATTACTTTTAAACTCAGCATCACTCAAGTTCTCAGGACACAAGCAGAATGCAGCCAGATTCTTTGCCAGAATATGACACAAATAACTCTTAGCTCAGTTCCTAATAGAGTCCTTATTTGCTCTGAGACCTCATGAACCAGGCCTCCACTGTTGCATTTCTCTCAACAAAGCTTACTTCCAAACTCCCACCAGAATGGCCCCTTAGACTCTGCTTTTCTAGGTCAAAGTTCCAACCTTTTCTACAGTCTTCCTGTAAACTAATTCCAAAGGCCTAAAAACCATATGGTCAGGTTTACCAGAACAATGGCCATACTTCTTGGTACCATCTATCTGTACTGTTGCTATGACAAAAGCAATTTAAGGAAAGGTGGGTCCAGTCCATCATAACGGGAAAGGCACAGCAACAGGAGTTGGAGGCAGCTGGTCATATTGAGTTCACAGTGACGAAGCAGAGAGTGATTCCTGCTGGTGCTTTGCTAATTTTCTCCTTTCTGTGGAGTCTGGGACCCCAGGCAATGGAATGGCGCCACCACACAGGTTAGTTCTTCCCACCTCAAGTAACCTAATCTAGATAATCCTTCATAGACAGGCCCAGAATCTTGTTTACATGGTGACTCTAGAGCCTGTCAAGCTGACTATATTAACCATCAAATGTCTATATTATATGGATATGAATATACTACACAGATGTGAAAAACTTCCCTACTTGTATGTAAAGTGCACCTGTGTCATGCAATGCCCACAGAGGCCAGAAGAGGGTGTTGGATCTCCTAGAACTGGAGTTAAGACAGTTAGCCACCATGTAAGTGCTGAGAATTGAACCTAAGTCCTCTGCCAGTGCTCTTAACCACTGAGCCATCTTGCCAACCCCTTGAAAAACATTTGAATGATCCTGCACCCAAATGACTGCCTACCTCTCCACAGGGCACACCATACAACCCCTAGGAGGACAACACATTCAGCACTTTCAGAACGTGACAGGAACCTGCTGCCTTCTGCAAAAATTCAAAAAACTGACCAAACCAGCGGTCTACTGTCAGCTCTCTGTGCTCTTCATGTTACCACATCATCATATCATAAGAGTAGAAATACTTTAAACACCACAGCTCAGGGAGACATCCAAACTGTACCCTCAGGTTTAGACCACAAGAGTTTCTATTTCTTGACCTATAGACTTGTCAAAATACTTCCTACATCATGAGACTGGCCTCCATATTCGAGTTGTAAGAAGTTGATAATGAAATGTTCATGAATCTTCTTTTGTACCTATCGCTATCTCTGCATATCAAGAAAGAAAGAACAGCACAAGTTCAAGGACAATAAAACGTCATTCAGCTCACGTTCTCAAAATTGACAACACTCTGAAAAAAATACATCAGCTCTACTTAGCAAGTGCACATCTTTGAATATGATGACATAATCAGAATAATCTTGCTAACAGCACAGTTCTTTGGCATTAGCAAGATCTTTATTCAATTTGTTAATGGCTCCGCTTTCAGCCAGTTACTTAGAAGAGAATTCATTTCTGTTTCAAATAAGACTGATTAAGGGGCTCTCAGAACTAAAGCTCTTTAAATTGGTTGCTGCATCAACAGCTAAATCCATCACCTTTTTTCCAGGAGAATTTCCATCTGTTTCAAGCTAAAGCAATTCTTCTATATTTCTATTTTTAAAGAGGGGAAATTTGAAATGCCTGGAATCTAGTATTATAACAAAGTTCAAGAGCCTTAAAGTAAATGAAAAACACACACACACACGCACACACACACACACACACACACACACACACACACACACACCTTAAAGAACAACCCAAAGGAAAACCAAAAAAACACTAAAAAATACAAAACACAATTCACACCCTTTCCCTTAACTGTTTTCTCTACAAATAAATAGAAATATCTCCTTCATAAGAAAATCAAACAGACTGAACTTCAAAATAGCACAACTTGTGAGTCAAGGATATGGTGCACTTCACTTCTTATTGAGAATCCGGTATGTTCCAAAGGCCACTGAAATAGCGAAAATGCAGCAGTGAACAAAGCAGACTGAAGTTTCTGTCCCCAAGAAGTTCACATTGTAGAGATGGGGCAGGCATTTTAAAGAGTAAACAGGTAGAATATAAGGTGACAGTACAAATGGAGGGGAGTATGATGGGGCACTTCAATTATGGTGATGAGGGGGCAGTCTCAGATAAAAGTCACATGCAAACACAGATCTAAAGGTGAGGGAGTCGGCCACGGCCACATGGACCTCCAGCAGAAGAGCCTTGGAGACAAAGAGATCAGAGGCATTCCGAGTGAGACAGGTGGAGGATACTCAGCAGTGAGGGTCAACGAGCTAGGCAGTGGGTTGAGGGAGGGCTGTGGATCACACAGGCAACTGTAAGAACCGAATTCTGTCATAAGTTAACAAAGGAAGCCATTCGTGGATCTGTGGCAGAAAAGGGCAGACTAAGGCAGAGTTGAAAAAAATTTGTGCCCGGGTCCCAAGCTAGCAAAGGCTAACAAGTGGCTTAAGTTTCATTAAACTCCTTAAAGACAAAATTATAACCTCCAGAAAAAATACTTGTCAGTGACAATTTGAGGGTAAAGGAAGACTGAGTAAAAGCAGGAAGAAATGAAAGGGAATTTAACCCAAAAAAAAAGAGATAAAAATAAAAGGACTCTGACGCTTAGAAAAAAAACACACAAGGAGTCATGTGTTCTGAGTTTTCCCAGTCCTTGTGGTATGGGATGCTAAAACTAACAGAAAGCTTCACAATTTTTGGCTTAAGGGGATCAGTGATCACATTCCTAGATTTTTACTCAAGGAAAATGGAAACGTGTCTACAGAAAACATGTCCACAAATGTTCACAGCAGTATTATTCATGACAGCAAGGAACTATGAACAGCTGAAACATCTGAAGAGAAGAATAGGGACAATGGACTATTAGTCAGCAATGAAACAACTACTGATGCCTGTGTAATGGCATTAGTCTAATATATATTATACAAGTCCATTTATATTAATTCTCATAACATACAAAACTAGGCTGGCGATAGAATCAAGATGACTGAATCATGTACTGATGTTCTGAACCCACCAAACTGAACACTTAACATCTCTTCACTTTACAGTAACTTGTATTTCCATAAAAAAGAAGCTTAAAACATACAGTAGCACTTGTACCTCAGAACTGCTATATTAAATTACTTTTTAAGCACCTAGGAAAATTAAAATAAAACTAAACAGAGAAACAAAATTGAAAAACTAAAACTAAAGTAAGAAAGGCAGAAATCTGAGTTGATGTAGACATAAAAAAACCTCTTTCTTATAAATAAAAGCAGAAATGTTAAGACAGATTTAGACCTTGAAAGATCTCTTACCTGTACATTCATAGTTACAGTGTGTGTTTAAAGATTGTGATGCTAAAATAGACTTTCTGTCCTTTTTATATTAAAGTTATTCATCTATTCTTAGTTTCAAAGGAAATGCAATGAAAACATTAAACAAAATAACATGAAAAATATAATAAAATGTCATTTTCTAATTTTGTACACATCATAAAAAAAGACAGATACTTTTGTGTGGGTGGAGAATACTACTCCCAGAAGACATGGGTTATTAAACAAAATTTTTGGTGCCCAGCATGGGATACCTCCCTATGAGTTATTGGTCAGGGGGGCCCTTGAGGCCCCCAAACAACACAAGCTATTGCTATTGACTCTGGTTTCCCACCATAAGTAGATGGTAGGACCATATTGCTGAAGATGCCACCTACTTTGGTTGCAGGACATAGAGAAATCAATTTCAACCTGGGAAAATTTCTCCCTGCTGGCTGGCTTCCACCATGTCAGAAGGTGCCATTCAGGCCACTGGAGAAGAGATACCAATGGCTTTATCTAGCACTGGAACATGCATGCTACAATACTGACCTGCCAAGCAAGATGTACCCACTGGAAAAGTGGCATGAGGGTTATTGGGGTGACCAACTGCCTTCTGACTGGATTCTGAGGACTGCTCCACAGAAGGGAATTCATACCTCAACCCATGCTGTTTTTCTAAATGGTCATGTTGTCAAGCCGCATTCTAAATATTTATGTTCACACCCATAGATCTGTGCTGTTTTTAACCTTGTCTTGGTCTTTTTGAGACAGGGTCTCCCTGTAGTCCCAGCAAGCCTAGAAGTCGCTACGTAGACCAGGCTGGCCTAGATCTCACAGAAATCCTCCTGCCTCTGCCTCCCAAGTGCTGGGATTAATCATGCCTGGCTAACTACTGCCTTGTTTTATTAAAGGTATTTTAGAAAATATACAAAACACAATTTTTTTCAAACAAAAATGGTCTCAGGAACAAAAGATATTATCAAAAATACTTGGCATATCAGTTTCTACTTTTAATAAAGTTCAAATGCATGTAAAAGAATTCTAAATATATTTTCAAGAATAAAATGTAAATAGTATTCAATTTCCATCTGAAGGAGATTCATAACTTGGTAAGTCTTATGACTACACGGGCCATATAACCAAAGTCAGTCAGAAAACCCTGTTTGAAGAGCAGGCAGCTCTGACAAGAGGTAAGAGCACAATCCTGATTGGTGGTGACACTTCAGCCTCCAGAGATTAAGATAGTGGGTGTTTTGGGTTTTGTTTTGTTTTTAAAGTGAAGAAATAAAATTGAAAATTCCTTTCAATCATATGCTAGAAAAAAAGTGATTGTTTTTCAATCTGCTCTCCAATTTACTAGGACTACATAATAGAAGACATAAAGAGGTGTTTTTCCACTAAGTCTTTCAACTATTTTTCAAATAATCTTTGACAAGGGTGCCAAGAACACACAATAGGAAAAATCCAGTCTCTAACAAATGGTGCTAGAAACTGGCTATGCATAAAAATCATGAAACTGAGCTCTTATACCATATACAAAAATTAACTTGAAATGAATTTAACACACACAAGGCATAAGCCCCAGGGGAAAGCTCTCTGGCAATGGTTTTTGTAAGATCTGGGGGATATGAAACCAAAAGCAAAGGCTGTGAAACAAAAGTAAATGTGACTGCCCTGAACTGAAAAGGTTTTGCACAGCAAGGAGCACACAGAAGAAAATGGCGACCCGCAAAAAACAAACGGTTCCCAAGTCATATTATCTAGAAAGGGTCTACTATTCATCTGACACTGAACAGCAAATAAAGCAATCCAATTTAAAAATGGGTAAAGTATTGAGTAAATATTTTCTCAAAGAAAACAGAGCCAGCAAACAGGTATTGCAAAGGTGCTCAATTTCCTCACCAGGAAAATATGAATCAAAGTCACCTATCAGGAAGACTGTTGGCAAGACAAAAACTGTCCAGAGCGTGGACTCAAGATCCTTTGGGTGCTGTCAGTAGAAATGTATGGTATGCCCATTATTGACAACAACATGGCTAGGCCTCAAAAATTTGAAAACCAGTTATTGATAGATTCTGGGAAAAGGGGAATTGTCTTCAGCTGTATACCCAACTGCAGGTTCCAACAGATAGTTTCAAACCCCATGGTCACACAGACTCCCCTGGTTAAACTCAATGGGTCACAAACAAAATGAATAGACATGAATGTAAGAAATAAATTTGTGGGGCTGGAGTGGTTAAGGGCACTGACTGCTCTTGCAGAGGACCCAGGTTCAATTCCCAGCACCCACATGGCAGCTACGAACCGTCCACAACTCTAGTTCCAGGAGAATTTGAAGCCCTCTTTTGACCTCCATGGCATTTTATGACATGGGTGCACTCACATACATGCAGGTAATACACTCACACACATAAAATAAAAATAATAATTTTTTTCTAAAAAAAAGAAAGAAATTTGTAGGGGAGGAGGGTTGGAAGGAGATGGGAGAGGTGAGGGTTAAAGTGGTCAGCATGCATTATGTATTTGTGTAAAACTGTCAAAAAAATTTTAATTAATAAGAAAAAAAAACCTTAAAAATAGAACTACCATATGACCCAGAAATTCTTTAATACATATCCAAAAGAAATGAAACTGGCATCTTAAAGAAATTTTTGCAGTTATGTTCATTATGGTGCTATTCATAATGGTTAAGTACATGAACAATCTAAGTGCCTGTCTGAATGGATGACTACATAGTCATACTGGAATATTGCACAATCATGAAAGATATCCTGCCATTTGCAGCATGGATGAACCTAGAGGACATTATGTTAAGTACAATAAACCAGAGTCCAATAAGCAAATACTGCATGATCACACATGTGAATTCTAAAACAGTATATATAGAAAATGTAGAAGCAGAGAAAAGTGTTTGCCAGGGCTGGGCTGTAAAAAAATGGGAAGATGTTTGACAACAGGCACAAACTTCCAGTACCAAATTTTGGGAGTCTAATGCAGAGCAGGGGACTGCAGCTAATAATGCTGGATTGTTTACCTGAACTCTTCGGAGAGAACAAATCTTCACTGTCTCCCATATAGGCACACCAAGGGGAGGAGGGACTGTTGCGAATATGTGGCTAATGTGACTACAGTGATTACATGTAGTATTATGAAAGCACACCACTGGCCTTAGACACAATTTTTAATTTTTAGCTGTACCAAAAAAACTAAAATACTAGTATTCAAATGAATTAATAAAACGTCTTTTAATTTTTAAATTCCTACTTGACTCTAATTTATTTGAACTTAACATTCTAACCAACACATAACTCTGCTGCAGTAGCAGAGAGACGGATGCGGAGTCAAGTCTCCAAATTACCATAAAACAAGCTAAAGTCGCTGTCACCTCACCTTTTTAATATTCTATGATACATCTCTGTTTCTGGCTTTTACAATGTAAAAGGCAAAGTATCAGCAAAGCAAACCCAGCAGCATATTAAAAGGATGATACACTATGAAACATGGTATATACCTAAGAAACACAAAACTGTCATATCAGATGATTAGTTAATATAAACCAACATATCAATAGGAAAATGTAAAAACTGTACAATCAACTCAAACTCTGGAAAATGTAAGCTAAAGGTTACTAGAGAGCTTTAGGACATGGGTTACTTGGCATTTTTCCTAGTAGCCATTCTATGGAAATGATCTGTCATTTAGTATGCATACAAGGAATTCTGCTAAGCACTAACAAACACACAAAAACAAACAAGCATATGGCCCAGTAAAAGTTCAAGGAAGTTTTAGATAGGACCCAAGATAAGGAAGTCACTCTGCCTAAGGTCTTAAAAACTGCCTCGACACAACCTCATTCACTCTCCCAGCTCCCCCACCCCATCTTTCCTCCTAGTGTAGGAGCTGGCCCATTTCTTCTCTTGGCACCCCAGACCTCTGGACTACCCCCTTGGCCCAGACTCCACACTACTTCCTGATCCTTTGCACCCATACCAACCCAATTCCTCAGACTAGTGCCCAGGAACTCTCAAAGCCTGTTCCCTCCCCAACGTTGCCTTTGCATACCTGAGACCAGCCTCCATCCCTGCCTGGCCCACCCACAACCTGGATTCCTGAGACCAGCCTCCTTCCCTGCTTGCTCTGGATTCCTGAGACCAGCCTCCTTCCCTGACTGCCTAAGAGTCCTGAATCCTACCTCCACCTAGCAATCCTCCCAAATTGTACCATGCCTGCTGACTAGAGGGATCCACACCTTAGGAGAAAGCATCTGATCCTCAGGTGACTTGGGCCTCCGTAGGAACTCCTGAACAGCAGGACGAAAGCCATCTGGCCCCTCCAATATAATATTAAAACAGAGAATGTGAAGTCTAGACCAACCAGCTTTTCATGCCCAACAAGTAAACCACAACGGCACACAAAGTTTACAAAAAGAAGCGGACCTGAACTCAACAAAGGAAGGCTGAGTCTCACACAAGGATCACAGCGAAAAAATAATAACATGAAAAATCCAAACAATATATCCCCATCAAGTACCAACAGTCCTGTAGAGGAGTACAATGAGAACACCCTAAAGATAACACAGGACACGAATTCAAAAGAACAATTATAAACATGATAAAAGAATTCAGTGAATTTAAAGAGCACACAAAGAACCAAAGAATTGAAAGAAGATAGGGATAAACTTCAGAAAATTCAGAAAAAGAGTTAAGAATATTGAAGAATACTCAGGCTGAAAAGAAGAAGGAAGTGAAACACTCAATAAGCCAATTAGAAATGACAGAAGAAAGCCTCACCAATATGAATGAAATGGAAAACAGAATATCACAACTGGAAGATAAAGAGGATGAATTAGACCACTCAAGCAAAGATTAGGAAAAATTTAAGAAAACATAAGAATGGAATATGCAGGAAATGTGGGACATCATAAAAAGACCAAACTTACACATCATAGGCATAGAGGAAGGAGAAGAATCTCAGGATAATGGTATGGACCAGATCTTCAACAGGATTGCAGGAGAAAATTTCCCAATATTAAAGACACACCCATACAAATACAAGAAGGACATAGAATACCAAATAGACAGGACCAGAAAAGAAACTCTCCCCAGCACATCACAGTAAAAATACTAAACGTACAGAACAAAGAGAGAATACTGAAAGCTGCAAAAGAAAAACAACAAGTCACATACAAAGGAAAACACATCAGAATTACAGCTGACTTGTCAGTGCAAACTATGAAAGCCAGAAGAGCCTGGACCAAAGTATTCCCAGTTCTAAATGACTACAGATGCCAACCCAGATTACGTTACCCAGCCAAAATATCTACTATAGTCGAAGAGGAAAGAAAAAGTTTCCATGACATAACCAGGCTGAAAGAATTCATGTTCACAAACTCAGCCCTTCTAAGAGTTCTTGAAGCAATACAAAGAGCTGAAGAAAGGAATGACTATACCCAAGGAGTAACAGAAAGAAACAAGGTATAACTGTGGAAATGCACAGTTACACCAAGAATGCAAACAGAAATCAAAACAACAGGAATCAATACACATCTTTCATAACTAACTTTAAATATCAATGGACTGAACTTCCCAGTCAAAAGACAAAGACTAATTGAATGGATTAAGAAACAAAATCCATCTTTTTGCTTTCTGTAAGAAACCCATCTCACTTTCAAGGACAGGCACTACCATAAGATGAAAGGATGGAAAAAAATATTCCAAGCAAATGGTACTAAGAAAAAAGCAGAAGTTGCAATTCTAATATCTGACAGTTTGAAAACTAATCAGAAGAGACAAAGAGGGCCACATCATTTTGATCAAAGGAACAATGAATCAAGAAGATATTACAATCATGAACATATATTCACCAAACTCTGGTGTACCAAACTTCATAAAAACAATACTACAGGACTTTAAGACCCAGATTAATCCCAACTCATTAATAGTAGGGGACTTCAATACACCACTGTCTCCATTAGATAGGTCAACAGGACAGAGAATTAACAGAGAGACATCTGAATTAATGTTGTACATCAAATGGGCCTAACAGACATCTACCGAATATTCCATTCAAGCACCAAAGAATACACTTTCTATTCAGCAACCCACATACTGGGGCATAAAACAAGCTTCAACAAATACAAAAAGACTGAAATAATTCCATGCATTCTATCAGATCACAATGCAATAAAGCTTAAAATCATCACTGGAAGAAACCCTAGTAACTACAAGAACACATGGAGATTAAACAACACACTCCTGAATGATGAATTGGTTAAAGGAGAAATTAAGAAATAAAAATATTCCTGGAACTAAATGAAAAGAACAATGCAACAGAACAAAATCTCTGGGACACACTAAAAGTTGTCCTTAGAGGGAAGTTTATAGCTCTAAGTGCCTACATTAAAAAATCAGAACAGGCAAATAAATGACTTAACATTGCAACTTAAGATACTTGAAAAGCAACAACAAATAAAACCCAAACCCAGCAGACAAGAAGAAATAACAAAAATCAGGGCAGTAATGAATGAAATAGAAACAAAGAACACAATACAAAAAAATCAATGAATCCAAGAGCTGGTTCTTTGAAAAGATAAACAAGATTGACAGACACTTAGCCTAGTTAACCAAAAGAAAGAACCTCCAAATCAACAAAATCAGAAACACAAGGGGAAACAACACAACAGACACCAAAAAGAGCCAGAACATTATAAGGGAATACTTTAAATCCTATACGCTACTAAATTTGAAAACCTAAAAGAAATGGACAGGTATCTAAAAGTATGGGAATCACCAAAACTAAACCAAGAAGTGATCCATAACACACAACAGAAACCGTAACACTTAAGGAAATTGAAACAGTAATATAAAATCTCCCAACAAAGAAGAGCCCAGGACCAGATGGATTTACAGCAGAATTCTATCAGACATTTAAAAGGGTCTATATCCAATACTACTTAAGTTATTCAAAAGGATAGAAATGGAGGGAGAACTTCCAAATTCCTTCTATGAAGCCAGTATTACTCTAATACCAAAGCCAGGTAAAGACACAACCAAAAGGAGCTGGAGAGATGGCTCAGCGGTTCAGAGCACTGACTGCTCTTACAGAGGACCCAGGTTGGCTTCCCAGCACACACATGGTGGCTACGAACCATCCGTAACTCCAGTTCCAGGGGACTCCAAAGCCCTCTTCTGACCTCCGTGGCATCACACGACGTGAGTGCGCTCACATACATGCAGGCAATATACTCATATACATAAAATAAAAATAATAAAATATTCTTAAAAAAAGATAAAACCAAAAAAGAAAACTATAGAACCAAACCGCATACAGACACACATCAAAAAGATCATCCACCATGATCAAGCTGGCTTTATTTCAGAGATGCAGGGATGGTTCAATATACATTAAGTCAATAAACATCATAAATCATATAAATGTGGACTCAAAGACAAGAACCACATGGTCATCCCAATAGATGCAGAGAAGGCCTTGAACAAAATTCAACATGCATTTATGTTCAGTTCTAGCAGGAACTGCACTAGAGGGAATGTACCTCAACATATTTAAAGCTATATACAACAAACCCACAGGCAATACCATTCTAAATGGAGAAAAACTGAAAGCATTCCCATTAAAATCAGGAACCAGGCAAGGCTGTCACTATCTCCACTTCTTTTCAACACAGTGCTTGAAACTCTTGCAAGAGTAATAAGACAAAAGAAGGAAATTAAAAGTCTGTAGCCTTTCTATATACCAATAACAAACAATCAGAGAAAGAGCACATGGAAACACTCCCCTTCATAATAGCTGCAAAAAAAAAAAAAAATCTCGGAATAAATCTGACCAAAAACACCAAAGATCTCTACAATGTAATTTTTAAATTGTTAAAGAGAATGAGGAAGGCATCAGAAGATGAAAGGACCTCCCATGCTCATGGACTGAAGAATTAATATTGTGAAAATGACCAACCTTCCAAAAGCCATTTATAGATTCAATGCAACGCCAATTAAAATCCCCATGACATTCTTCACAGAATTGGAAAAAAACCATTCTAAGATTCATATGGAAGCACAAAAGACCCCAGATAGCCAAAGCAACCCTTATCACTAAGAGTAATGCTCCGGGGATTACTACACCAGATTTTAAACTATATTACAGAGGTATAGTCATAAAAACAACATGGCACTGGCACAAACATAGACCCAGAGATCAATGAAACAAAATTGAAGACCCAAATATGAGTACATGCAATTTCAGTCACCTGATATTTGACAAAGCGGCCAAGAACATTCACTGGAGGAAAGACAGCATATTCAGCAAATGGTGCTGGCAAAACTGGATCTCCACCTGTAGAAGAATGAAACTAAGCCCCTATCTTTCACCTTGCACAAAAGTCAACTCCAAATGGATCAAAGACCTCAATGTGAAGATTGGCAGTAACCTACACGACATAGGTGTAGGAAAGGATTTTCTAAACTGGACATCAGTTGCTCAGGAAATAAGGTCAAGAATCAACAACTGGGACCTCATCAAACTAAAAAGCTTCTGTACATCAAAAGAAGCAACCAAGGAAGAGAAGAGAAAACCCACACGATGGGAAAAAATCTTCACCAGTGACACATCTGAAAAAGGTTTAACATCCAGAATATATAAAGAACTCAAATAACAAAGAATCAAGAATGGAAGTAACCCAATTAAAAGATGGGTTAAGGACCTGAACGGAGAGTTCTCAAAAGAAGAAATGAGGATGGTATATTGGTCACTTTTCTGTTGCTGTGATAGAAACTCTGACCCAAGCAATTTATAGACAGAAGAGTTTATTTGAGCTTACAGTTCCAGGGGAATTAGCGCCTGTCATGGCAGGGAGGCATGGTGGCTAGAGGTGGCTGGACCAGGAGCAACAGAAGTGTAGCTCTCATATCATCACACAGGCACAGGAAGCAAGAGAGCAACTGGAGATTCTGCAAGGCTTAAGAACTCTGTAAGCCCACCCCTAGTGATGTGCTTCCTCCAGGATAGCCACACCTTTGAAAACTTCCCAAAACCGCACCACCATCTGGGGACAAAATGTCCAAATAGTTGGAGCTTATGGGGGACATTTTCATTCAAACCATCACAGATGGATAAGAAGCACCTTAAAAGGTGTTCAACATCACTAATAATTAGGGAAATGCAAATTGAAACCACTTTAAGATTTCTCCTTACCCCAGTCAGACTGGCTAAGATCAAGAAAACAAATGATAAAACTGGTTCAACCCCTATGGAAAGCAGTGTGGAGAACTCTTAAAAACTGAAAATTAACCTATCATTTGACCCAGTTATACCACTCCTTGGCATATACCCAAGCGACTCATCCTATTGCAGAGACACTTGTACATCCATGTTTGTTGCTGCTCTTTTCACAATGGCTAAGAGATGGAAGCAACCTAAGTGTCCCTCAACTGACTAGTGGATAATGAAAATGTGGTTCATATATACGATGGAGTTTTACTCAGCAGTAAAGAAAGATGAAATCATGAAATTTGCAGGTAAATGGATGGAACTAGAAACTGTAATACTAAGTGAAGTAACACAGACTCAGAAAAACAAACGACATATGTTCTTCCTCATATGTGGATCGTAGCACCAAATCCTTGTAAGTGAATATGTATCCAGACAGGGATGAGAGTACATGGGCTCCACTGGGGGATGGGGGTGGGGGGGGCAGCCTATGGGTGGGTGCCATTTGGGATGTGGGTATAAAGATGAATAAGGTTATTTGGGATGTTCTGTATGAAATACACACATAAAAAAAATCAATTAAAAAAAGAAAAAAGAAATGTTGTGCTTTAAATACTAATGACACAGCAGCTGAGAAACTGTGTGACTTTCTATAATGTAATTGTTATCCCTCAAGAAAATGTGATCTACCATGAACATCCAAGAATATGACTCACGTCAATAGCCCTGTTTTAAAGTCTCCTTGGAAACATCTGTAATACCCAAACCTAAGAGTATTTTAATATGTAAAAGTTTGTAGCATTACACAATTTTTCTTTAGGATAGCTAAGATACAAGTTCTATTTTCAAAATTTAATGGCTAAGACTAGCAAATCAATAATAAATTTTTTTAAACTGCCAGAGACTAGCCCATGTTTACAAATTCTTTACCTTTTTGCTCCCTGGAGGTAACTCCATTTTAAAAGAAAAAACAAAAACAAAAAAGACTGCCTCATTCCTGTTCCTAAGTTATGAAGGTGTATGGAACTGTCAAAATCAAATCCCATTGTAGTAACATATGCTAATGTGAGGATAACTGCATAGAAATATTCTGTACACCTCTCTTTTGTTTCACTTTACCTCTCAACAAAATAATGTCACTTTGAAAACTAGATATTATGCTGCACTTTTTGAAAAATAGCTTTGGAATAGTATGCGCTGTATGCGCTGTACCTTGTGGGGAGCCAGAATCCTCTGCCTGAACTTGTCGACGGTTTCTTGCCCCATAGCTGACCAAGCACTGGCAAACGCTTCTGCTTTGTCTTGTGTAAGATGAATATTCTCCAGTTGCTGCTGCAAAGCTACTGGCTTCACATTGTGATACACTGCCTATTAAACATAAGAAAAATTACACATATCCTTCATGTTCATGCAAAGACCTTGAACTGGGATCAATACAAAATTATTTTTAAGTCATTTAAAACAAACAAACAGGCATTTTCAACAGTTTTGTAAAAACCAAATAAAACAAGCAAGAGCTAAGATTCAGGGTCAGAAGGCCTAAATTGCTCAAGCCAAATGCTTTCATTTTTGCCTGTGGTTTAAACAATCCTAAAACTATCTCATATAATTTCAGTTCATTTATTTCACTTAATTATTCAGATTGTGATCGTCTTGTTTCTCAGCAAACAAACTTTTCCCAAGAAACTCTCAAAACTACCTTCATCTACCAATCTTCTAGAGCATATGAAATGAAAGAATATTCTACAATAATTTTAACAACAAAACCTGTTTGAGAACAACCCTTCCCATAAACCGCAAACTGTGCTGTCTTGTTCAAGTATTCTTCCATTGAAATTTCAGCAGGCTTAAGAATCGGTCATCTTTGTGTCTATTTCAAGGTTAGAAAGGGAAATGTCCCTCACATGTCCAAGATGTTTCAACATCAGGTCCCAGCTTGTGCCACTCTCTTCGGAAGATGTGGAACTGTTAATCATGGGGCCTATCTAGCAGATATAAGACCATGGGAAAAGGCCTTATGCGTGATTCCAGGCTGAGCTCTCTGCTTCCGAACTGCTCATGTGAGGTAACCAATGGCCTCATGGTCCCATCGCCCCAGCCATGAGCCACTCCCAACTCCATGCCTTCCCACCACGATGGCGTGTATCACTTCAAACTTCATGAACCAAAATAAATTCTTCCTCTCTTAAGTCATAAGCAATAACAACAACAGCAAATAACACAGAAAATTGGTACTAGGAGTGAGTCTGTTGCTGTGGTAAATCCAACCATGGGGTTTGTAGGCCTTGAAATTAGTGTACTTAAGGAATATACATGGAAGAGTTTGAAGCTACAAGATCCAGAATGCTGTAAGGAAAGTTTACTGGGTGATTCTGGTCAGTGTGGACCAGAATGCTGACAGAAATGCAGACAGTAAAGGCTATGCTCAGAGGTAAACAAAGACTCTATCAGAATCTGGACTAAAAGTCATTCATGTTACATTCTGACAAAACCATGGGGCTACATTCTGCACGTGTCTGGAAAATTCGAATGAGGTTAAATTCAAAGGTAATGAACTAATTTGTTTGGTGGAGGAAATTTCAACATTAGCATTCAGTCTATGGAATAGTTACTGCTCACTGCCTTTAAACATGGTTAGTGAGGGAACGCAGAAACTGAAAGACGTGAAATGTGAGAAAAGGACCTGGACCAGTTGAAATTAAAGGCAGAGCAGACAAGGTGGGTGCAGACAAAGAGGTTGTAACTGCTAAAGAGATTAGCGAAATGTAATAGGAATCAGGTCTTGGGATCAAGATCCCACACTAAAGGCTCTAGGTTCTAAAACTGAAAACTCATGTGGTAAACATTTGTTTGAAAGAATAGTACTTTTTTTTAAAGTACCTAAAAAAAAGACAGCCTTCAGAGTACACAGATGGAAAAAGGCTACCTAGGTTAGTTCACCCAGATTTAAAAGCTCATGTACACACACACACACACAAAGGATTCTCCAGCTGTGGTGTGAAAGGATACTAAGCTACATCTCAAGCTTACAGAAGAAACTGGGGGCAGCATCTACACATTGTTGGTTTTGCAGGCATGCCAAATTCAAGAGTTACAACATTATGGAGGCTCACATCAAGGTTCCAGAAAGTCACTGAGGCCATGCAATGTGGAGCCAGGTCAGATTCCCTATATAGAGTCGAGAGTGGGTTGTCCATGAAGCTGTGAAGGTGAACCCTAAGTTGCAATAGAGACAACAGCATTCTGGATGCCAGGAACACAGGACTTCTAATGAGGAACACTGTAGACACCAAGTGAAGCCAGCCCAAGACAAAGGTCCATGTACGTGACTGTAAGCAGAGCTATAGAGATGGGGCTATGTAATGAGCTCCAGATGTTAGACACGGAACTACAGGGCTTGGTGTTTACCCCAGTGTGTTGGTCTTGCTTTGGTCCAGTCTTTTCTGTGGTATCCTACCATTCCTACCTTTTGGAACGCAAATATTTATTTTGTATTATTGTATATTAGAAGTATGTAACTTGATTTTCAGTTTTACAGGAGATCAGACCTAAGACCTACAGCTCTGAAGGGACTTTGGTCTTCGAATAGTGTTAGAACTTAAGGCTATGGAGATGTTTGAATTTAGACTGAATTCATGTTTTATTATGAGACAGTTGTGAGCATATGGAAGCAAAGGGTAAGAGGTGATGGTTGCAGTGTGAAATGTTCTACATAGACTAGAGTGTTTGAACAGTTGGTCCCTAGCTGGTGACTACTTGGGGAGGCTGTGGAACCTTTAGGAGGTAGGGCCTAGCTGGGTCACTGGAGAGCAGGCCATATGGGCTACACCCAGTTCCAACTACAGTGCAAGCTCTATATGTGTCCTGATTTGTTAAAATATGAGTAGGATACCTCAGGCTCCTGCCACCATGGACATAAGCTGTTTTTACCACTGTGAACATCACCATATCTGCTCCCTCCTCCCCACTAGAACCAAACTGTGAGTCAAAATAAATCCTTCCTCTCTGAAGTTGCCTGTCAGGTATCTTGTCACAGTGAGAGGTACAATCTATAATCCACATGAGGTCATCAAGATGCCTGGCAGCTTGTCCTAGTAGAATCTGTTCGTAGAATGCCCATAAAGCAGCAATACCATTGAATCTTTTATTTCAGAAGCATCCTATTTCATTAACCAATAGGAATTTACTAAAAATCTATTTTAAGCCTAGTCATATGCTAGGTTTGTACAAGAGGCACAAAAAATGAGATCTTGACCCTCAATGTATTCAAAAACTGATGAAAGCAACAAAACTGACACGTGAAATAATGAAAGACTAATACTGTGCCCTTGGATGAGCCAAGGATCAAAGAAATGCAAATAAAGGGGGACACCAGGTGTAAGGGATTCAGGCTGAAGGGATGTGCCTTGAATAGAAACCTAAATAATGAAGTAGATACGAGAAGAAAAGCTATAGACAGGAAACTCAATAGCAAAAAAATATGAAAATATTCTAAATATGCATCATCCTAATGAATAAATGACACCCAATCATTTAACTTCTTAAATAAAAAGTGTTTGCCTATCCAAATTAGTATACCAAGTAAAAATGAATTAAAATCATATGAAGTCTCAATTCACATCGTCAAATATTTACTAATGCTATTTCACATTCTTTTGTAGAATGAAATACTATGGAAAGAAAGCATACATTCAAAGATGTTTCACTATAATGAAATTCTTGATTGAAATATATTGATAGCTTCCATCTTGCATAACTATATGAAAAACATAATATTACAGGTATCAAAGCAATTCAAGTATGCAGTACACAGGAAATTTAAAGCAATAAAAATACCTGTTCTAAAACAAAGGATATTGTTTCAAGAACCAGGTGAAGATCTTGTTTCTCTAAAGAAAATGCAGCTTGAAGCTTTTCCTCCTCTTCTGCACTGAAACTGCTCTCAGCCTACAAATACAAAAAGCAATCCATCTATCAGCCCACATCATATATACAAAACTCATACTTGACAGATTTGTTTCTTCATGTCTAAAATGAAACCTAAAAGAAAAGGGACATCCATGTTGGAAAGAAACGGATGTGCTTGTAAACTTCTAAAAGGTATGACACGCATTCTAGACAACTGTAAACTAAAGTGAACCCATGTTAGGTGGTGATAAGGGACATACCTATGATCACTGGAGTTCCGTGCTATGTATCCTAAAATGGTGTCAAGGTAAGCAGGATTCTTCCCTTTAGTTGTTAAACACCTCAGACATCTACCTTTGTATTTCTTACGCCTGATTTTCTTGATTCTTCCATTTTAAGCCATGATTACCACTTACTTCTTGCAACTGCCCACATGCCCCATTATGGCAGCACTTTCATTCCCACATCACTGTATCTAGTCTGCCTTGCTGGGTCTAGTCTGCCATGGTCAAGAACCCACATAACTGGGCATAGAGCAATTACATCACTAAGTTTTATGTTAGGGCCTAAAAATCTCTTCATGGGGTCAAGCACAGAAGGTTTTTGTTAGTTGAGTTGTAACCACTATTTTTGAAGATCAGACGCCATAGATATTTGTTTCTAAGTTCTCAGTTATGGAAGTTTACCTAACTTCCCTCAGTTTTTCCCAGTGCAGACTAGGTAACATGCAATATGATACAGTTATGAATAGCAAATTCTACACAATGCTGCTGCTACTTTTTTTCCTCCTGCCTCTCCATCTATATCAGAAATTGATTATAGGTGGAAACATAAGATCCTGCATTTGTTTTGTGCTTCTCACATAAAAGAATTAACTCCAAAAGTACTGAGTACCACCTGTATATTTAGCAGTGCATTAGAGATAAGACACACACAGATGGTAAGACATGACTCAAGATAAAGCTTCAGACAAGCAGATTGGAGAAGAAGTTTAGGAATCTGGTTGTCTTCCAACTGTGAAGTAAGTACTTACAATTAAGTACTAAAGTGAGGTTGAAAATGAGTCAAATGGGGGCTGGAGAGATGGCTCAGAGGTTAAGAGCACTAGCTGCTCTTGCAGAGGACCCGGGTTCAATGCCCAGCACCCACATGGCAGCTAACAACTGTCCCTAACTCCAGTTCCAGGGGATCTGATGCCTTCTTCTGACTTCCATGCACATTGTAAGATAAGGGTGCGCCTACCTACATGCAGGCAATATACTCATACACATAAAATAAATCAAATTTAAAACATGTGTGATGGAATTTTAAGCACAAACACAGAATTGAAAAGATCCTAGCACACTGTAGCAAAATCACACTGTGTAGTGTGACTGGAACTCTTGCTAAGTGGGAGAATGCAGGTCACACCCATATTCTAATGCTCATATACACAATGTTAAAGGTTTTAAGCTTTTCACCATGTGGCAAGAGATAGCCACAGATGGTTCAAAGCACTCTTAAAAATACAATAAATCTTCTTTTAGGAAAAAGGAAAAATACTTAGAAACATACCTGCAATAGTATTATGAAGAATCCCAGACACCAGTCCAAAGCCAGGCAGAATCAACAGACACTAGTCCAAAATCAGGAAACATAGGACCAGACACAGATCCAAGTAAATTTGAGAGATAATTCTGGGAAGTAGGCCACAGCTCTGGGGCTGTCTGCTGGCCAATAAAGAAAAGAAAGGCCGAGTCTTGAATCTAACTGGATGCTAATAAATATCTAGCACTGAGCAGAGCAGTTTTTAAGTGGCCTGCAAATGTGTTTGATGATGGGACTGGAGAGATGACTCAGCGGTTAAGAGCACTGACTGTTCTTGCAGAGGACCCAGGTTCTTATGCCAGCACTCACATGGCTGCTAACAGTTGTCCAGTTCCAGAGGATCCAACACCCTCTTCTGTCCTCCGTGGGCACTGTACAACATGGGTGCACTTACATGTAGGCATAACACTCATACACATAAACATAAATAAACCAAATTTAAAATGCGTTTGATGGAATTTTATAACCTGATAAAGAAATTAAGGTGGATTGGTCAATAAACAACGAATTATCAAACATCCACATGTCCAAACCAACTACACCATCAAAATAAATGCATAAGAAAATCAAAATTAGAGATTAAATACTGCTTGAGCACAAATACTAGTTGATTATTTTTAAGATTTACAATTTATTTATTATTTTTACGTGTATGTGTATATTAGTCACTTTTCTGTTACTGTGATAGAAGCACTGATAAAAGCAACTTATAGAAGGAAGAGTTTATTTGCGCTTACAGTTCCAAGGGGCAAGAATCCATTGTGGTGAGGAGGCAGGGCAGCAGAGGTGGCTGGAAGAGGAATAGAAGCTAAGCCCTCAAATCTTCAAGCAGGCACAGAAAGCAAGAAAGCGACTTGAGATCTGGCAAGGCTTAAGAACTCTCTATGCCTGCCCGCAGTGATGTGCTTCCTCCAGCATAGCCATCCCTTCTAAGACCTCCCAAAACAGCGTCACCAACTGGGGACAAAATGTTAAAATACTTGGAGCCTATGGGGGACATTCTCATTCAAAGCATCACAATGTGTGTGTGCCTCCAGGAGTTTATGTGTACCACATACATGCAAAAGCCCAGAAACAGTCTTCCCATCCCCTGTAACTGGAGTTACAGGCAGTTGAGAGTCATCATATGAGTGCTGGGAGCCAAACCACGTCTTCTGCAAGAACAGCAAGCACTCTTAACCCAGGAGCCATCTCTCTGCATTATTTTTAACAAGAAGAATAAAAGTAGTATTTTCCCAAAGTATGTTCCATAGAACATTATTTCCAATATACCATGATAATACAGTTCCAAAGTCAAACACCTTCACCCTTAAATACATGACCCAAATACTAGTATGTAAAATATCCTGAAAAGTTCCTTAATTAAAAATAAACTTAGTTATCAAATACGAAGTTTCCTGAACTTTTGACCAGAAGACATTACCCAGTCTTCCACAGACCCAGCATTCCTGAGAACACATTAAAGAACAGTATTTCTCAAAAAAAAACATTCTTGAAATAATAGCACAGTTTCAGTGGAATCCACATTTCACAAGCCAGAGAAAGACAAAACTACAAACCTTCAGGTGGAGTTTTTGAAGAATTCGGGTAAGCAGTCGTGGAAATCGTCCTATATCTATTCCATTTATCAGTGACACAGCTTTCTTCATGCTAAATAAATTTACAAAACAGATTCAAGCAAATTTTAAATATACTTGCTGTTGCTGCCTATTTGGTTTTTTTTCAACAATTCGGATAAGCTATGTCATAAATCTCAGTGAAATAAAGTAAAGCAAATGACACAAAGTCAGGAAATCAGCATTTCCAAGATACCCTCTCAAAAAAAAAAAAAAAGCAGCATTTTGTTGGAAAAGTCCATTTGACAAGTTTTCTCTTGTTTTAGGCAAAACAAATTACTTGGGAAGGCACATAACACTGTGGGGAAATGGCAGTAATTTAGTAGTGGGTATTCAAACAACCACTTAGTCCAAAAGAGAATGCTGAAAGGAGTGGGAAGCCGGAAGCAGCATTTAGGGGATTAGACCAAAAACATAAAGGATACTGACGGTAATATTAAAAATGATTTGGAGTTATGAGGTGCACAGATACTTTAAAACCTGGTTCACTTAATAATGAATTTCAAATAATGTGGTAAGCACGACTGTGTATATAGTGAATGCAGTTGAATGACGTCATGTGCATTCCCCAGGATATGAGCTTGAAGAACAGGCTGTCAGAAAAAAAGAAATCCAGGAAGAAGGGAAAACTTCAGGATGCCAACTCTCTTTTTCGAAGTGCAGCCTACTGTTTTCCAACCTCAGCATTGGCCTACATACTTCAGTATTTCTTATGTTCCCACAAATTGAGAAGTTTTTGCTTAAATAATGGGGAAATTTGAGCAGGGTGTGGTGGGGTGGCCTATTGTGCCAGCTTGGTTGGTGAGGCTGCAGAGACTGTGAGTCCATGAGCAACATAGTAAAGGGCTCGGGGGACTTAGTACCACCACTATGGTCAGGCAATCTTAACCAAACACAGAAAAAACTAAAAAAGGCATAAAATGGAAACTAAATCAATGGTGCCCACGCCTGGCTAGATGGAGTTATGAGGCAATAACCACTGGCCTGAGCTATGGGCTGGCTTTCAAAGGGATTGTAAACACAAAGGGTTTTGTTGTCATTGTTGTTGGTTGGTTGGGTTGGGAGGGCTTTATTTTGTTTCGTTTTTTTTTTTTTTTTTTTTTTTTTTTTTTTTGGTCTTTCTGAAACAGGGTTTTCCTGTAGGCCCAGCTGGCCTAGAACTCACTATGTAGATCAGGCTGGCCTCGAACTCACAGAGATCCACCTGCCTCTGCCTCTCAAGGGCTGGGACTACAGGCGCGGACCACCACGCCTCGCGTGGTTTTTCTTTTTTTGAAACAGGTCTCACTGTGTAGCTCTGGCAGGCCTGGATTCGCTGTGCAGCTCAGGCTAGCCTCAAACTCATAGACATCCATGCGCTGGCCTCTGCCTCAGGAGTGCTGGGATTACTGGCAAGAGCCACCACACCCGGCTAGCACAACACCTGTTATTAACCACCCAGGTAGTACCAGAGTTAGTCTTTCTTCTCACCGTCCTTATGCCTGAGATAAGTAAGAACGGAAGTACTTTTCCACGTGACTGGCCAGAACTCAGGTAACTTCTGGACCCTCCACTACCTGCACTGCTAAGTAACCCACAGCACAAGCTCAGTACTGACCCAGATGGCCAGGTTCATTGCCACCCTCGCCCGAGGACGGGCACCTTCAGTCCCAGGAAGCTCACCGTTCACGCCCCGCCCACGCCCTCCGCGCCCCGCCCACGCTCCGTGAAGCCGCAGATCGTGACCCGGTCCGCGCGCCAGCTGCAGGAGGCAGCGACGCCCCTGCGCGCGCCCTGACATGTCACCCCCGCGCGGCCGGGCGCTCCCGACGGCTACCTGGGGCTCTCGGTCAGGATCAGCGCCGCGGACGCCGCCATACTGGAAGCTCCCTCACCAGTCGCTGACTGTCCGCTGCGCACGTCCCTACCAATGACAGCCGCGCCGGACGGAAGCCCTGAAGACCCAAGTCACGCTGCCGCCGGTTTCGCCTTCGGGCTGAGGAGAGCTGGATGCCTTGACCAAGACGGGTCTCATGGTCCAAAAAGGGCGAGAGACGTATTTACCCCTGGTGTGACCGTCTCCCGTCTGCCACTCTAACCGTATTGCGATCGAGGGTGTACACATATATTTTTTTGTTTACCTGTATATCTATATTCCTGGCTAAAGGTGTGTACGTGTGTGCATTTTACACATGTGCATAGAGGTCTGTGCACACATGCACAGGTAGCATATATAGTATTTACTTTTTTTAAGTCGAGCGGCGTCTGCGGGCGAAGAGAGTCGGGGGAGCTGCCTGGGGAGCATTCTCGTAGGGAGAGATCGAGCTGCCAGCTCCTTCCGCCCCTGCGATTGGCCCCTTCTGAGTTTGCATCCTTCAGAGCCCCGTTTGCACATGTTGGTCCAATTCTTCAGCGATATATGATACAGTGAGACCCCACTATATGCCAAGCACTGAGCTAGGTACCGAAGATTTTTTTTAAGGACCAAAATTCTGGGGTTTTCCAGCAATTGAAATAGACAGGTATTTCTTGAGCCTCTCTTTTGGGTCCATCATAGCATAATCCGGGAGATGAATCACTGCAGAGTGTCATTAAGTATCTCACAGGAGAGTAGGGATTCCACTCTCACAAACACCTTTATCTGCCTTAGAGGAAAAAAACAAACGGGGTGCTTTAAGGGGATTCAGAGAAGGGCTGGAAGGTGTGATCAAGAAAGCTTCCTGCCAGTCCTAATGTTAGTCTTTAATCCCAGCACTGGGGAGGCAGACTTAGATCTCTGTGAGATCTAGGGTATTTCATCAGAAGGCAGTGAGTGAGCAAACGCTGAGGAAGAGAATTGTTTGAATGGAGTTTCACAGACCATCCAAAAGTAAAACTAGATGTAGTTTCAATGAGGGTTTTTGGCCTGTGCACTTAATCTTGAGATAAATGGGTAGTCATTAAATGTTTGGGATTGTGTGTGTGTGTGTGTGTGTGTGTGTGTGCCCGCGCACGCGTTTGTGGAGCCTGAGGGGTGTTATGGTTTTTTAGTCATTAAATGTTTGGGATTGTGTGTGTGTGTGTGTGTGTGTGTGTGTGTGTGCGCGCGCGCGTTTGTGGAGCCTGAGGGGTGTTATGGTTTTGTTTGTTTTTAACATTACTGTCAGCAATATGATGATCTTATTGGAAAGAGATAAACACGAAAGCTATATAGGAAATTACTGTGATAATCTATGGAAAGAAATAGAATCCTGTGATAATATAAAGCCATTGAATGATGAAAAGATGGTGGATGTATTAGAGTTACATTTCATAGTAGACTTTTCAAGAGCTGGCAAAAGAGCGAATTTAATTTTCTTTCCTAAAATTATTATTTAAATGAGTTGGCATTCCTGGAGCAACCCAAGAACACTGTGAGAGGAGAAGCCAGATTGCAAATTAAAAGTGAATAACCCCACATGGGTAATTGAGTCAATTATCCAGTATGTTGAACACATACAAATACATTTAGTTCCACAACATTCCACATACTCCCCCAATTTATGCATATCTGAAAAAGATGTATGTGAATCTATATAATTATGGGTCTCTGATCCAAACATAGATTGCCTTACCTGTCATAACTTTAAAGGGGTCCAATTTCTCTCAGTCTTTGAGAAATTCCCCTTTTGTCTCAGCCATTGCTGAGGTAGAGCCACTAATCAGCTAAAACTTTCAAATCTCTAGTGAACTTCAGCCCCTCCACAGCTGTCTCGAAAAACACAGCTGGGGTTTTGAAAAAGTTAATTCAAATCCTGAGTCTGTGTAACCTTGGACAGAGTGCCTAAAATCACAGCTTCCTATTCCTGATCTATACTGTGGGGAGGATAATAATGTCTACTTCCTTGGACTGTGGTGAGCCTTAAGTAATGTGATCTGCACTTACAAGAGACACTATACCCTCCTTAGAGAACAAAGCACAGACTTCCAAGGCTTTCACCAAAGAGAGTCACTAGCAGACACAGACACTTTTCACTCTAATTCTTTCCAACGCAATGATGCAAATTACTTCTTATCATCACTTATTAATTTCAAGGGATGCTGTGAATAATAATTTCATCCTTCAGATGTGAGTCTCATCTAACTTCTTTCTGCATTTTCTGGAAAGGCATATATGTTATTTTAAAAGTTGTTGGTGTTGCCTGTCTGTGACCACCTACCATGGATATGGTATAATCTCCTAGAGGCAGGATTCCATAGCTACTCTTTCCCCCTTGTCCCTTAAATTCATCAACCCATCTTCATGATGGTTGTAGAACCCAGGTCTACCCCTTAATCTGTTATAAATACCAAGCTTTCCTGAATGCATCAAAACTTTTACATCTTTCTATCTTAATTGCAAACTTCAAGTCCACATTTTTTTAAATTCTGTGTTGGTTAACAGGATTCTCTAGAAAAAAAATTTGAGTTACATGCTAGTGCTTCATTAGAGGTTGTAATTTCAGGGAAGTGGGAGTGAGGGCAGAAGAGAAATGAAAAGTAAGAAGAAGGCAAATACAAAATAATATAGTATCCAAATGATAGCTAATACTGTCAGCTTGGGCATTCCTGTGAAGGATTATCTAGATTAGATTAACTGAGGTGGGAAGGCCCACCTTTACTGTGGGCAGCAACATTCCACTGGCTGGGGTACCAGACTGAATAAAGAGAAAATGAACTAAGCACCAGCATTTGTTCCTCTCTACCTCCCAACTGCTGACACAATGTGACCAGCTTCATCTTGCTCTTGCAACCATGCCCTCCCTGCCATTATGGACTTCCCCTGAACTGTGAGCCAAAATAAACACTTAAGTTACTTTGATCAGGTATTTTGTGGCAGCAATGAGGAAAATAACTAATACAAACTGATTACATCTTCAAAACCCAGTTTGTTTCTCAAACCTATAGACTATTTCTGGAGACAGGATCTGGAGTTAACCATGTCACAAACCCATTGCTCAGTCCCCACCTGTGGCCCCCTCCCCCTTTCCTCCTGTGAAATTCTGTCCTCAGGTTGTGACATGACCACTGCAGTGGCAATCTTAAATCAGAGGAGCCATAACTACCCCCATAAGGCTCATAAAATTGAGTCTATTGAGATTCCTTCTTAGACAGAGGTGGGGCCTTAGACCCTCACCTGACATTGCAGGCACACACTCCCCTGCCTGCAGCTGCATGTAATCCTGCCCAGGCTGCTTAAGGTCCTGGGGAGGTGCTAGCATGTATATCAGGTGGAAGGTTAACTGAAGGCTGGACTCCATCAATGCAACTTTCAAGTTTTTGTCACCCATGCTGAGGTAGAATTTCTCTAAAATTCAACTGCAAGTAATAACTCCTCACCCATGCTCCTGTAAACCACAGAAACTCACTGGTTCACCAAGTTCAACTCGAATGAAATCATTTCTTTGGTGTGTAGTTCATACCCCATCTGGGGCAAATCAAACTTCATTCGTGTCCCCCAGGAAAAGGAACACTTCCCAAAGGTGGCCATGAGGACTGTTTAGAGTCCCCAGAAGCCACTGTGGCAAAGAAGAGTGATCTGTGGAAGCTGGAGACCTGTGAGGTTGAGTTTAGGGAAGTACATTATGTCCTGCATGGAATGACAGTTACAAACCAAAGACACAGAAATGAAAGTATTTGCCAGACTAGAACCAGGGGAGTAAAGATTTATTAAAGAAATACTAAAAGGAGAGGTAGTGATGCAGCTGCCAAATTCTCAGAGGAAGAGAATGGACGCCAAAATGAATGGGAGTTCTTTTATAAGAGTTAAAGGAGATTCCTTGTTCTTATGTTGTGTGCCATTTGTGTGCCATCCATAATTGGACAGATACGTGGGCATTTTGCTATCTTGTTAAGTAGTAAATTTTGCAGCACTAGTTGTCTTTCTTGAGACTGGCCAATTGGGTAGACTCCATGGGTCATTAGGAGTTGGGCTCTAGATGTTTTTATGAGGCATAATGAGTGACTAGGGACAACCTCCAAGTAGGGTTTTTTTGTGTGTGGGCTTTGTTTTGTTTTGTTTTGTTTAGAAATATGGAATTTATTACTTACAAGTCTTAGAGATTGCACAGAATGCCTGGGTGTCACACACACAGGTCAGAGGGATGTATGTTGAGAGAGATTGGGACTCGCAGCCCCTGTCTATTATTGGTTGCAGAGTGTAATCCAAATGAGTTTCCACATGGAGTTTTTTTTTAATTTTTGCAAAAATTTATTGAGAATTTCATACATAAGTTACTTTGATCAAATCCATGCCCACTCCTTCCCCTCAAACATTCCCCTTCTGAAGAGGTAACCCTAAAATCTTTAAAAGAATTAAAGAATTAGATCCTAGCTCCCGAATACTTTTGACATTTTTGGCCTTTGGACAGAGTATGTTGCTAACAGGCCCAAGGACATATTGACTTTTTGCCAAGAAACTGGCTACTTTTCTTTGGGGTCTTTTTACCCTAACTGCCTAGCCAATTCCTACCTCCTATTCTTATCACTCCATCCTCTGAAGGGGTTACCCAAATTGCCAATAGGGAATAGGGACACAGACCGCTCTGGCTTCTTCCATGCTGAACAGGGACACAGGGTGAGGCACTTGGAGTGCCCCTTCAGTGGGTCTATCTAAAAGACTCCCAAATTGCATAACTCTTGTCTCTAAGGGAAGAAGAAAGTCCTTGAATCATGAATAGGAGATGTGAAGGAGAAATAAAGGCAACTGTAATTAGCATTACAAGTTTTAGACAAGGAACTAGAAAAAAGTCAGAACAGGGAAATTTTCAAATGTTCATATGAGAGTCCATTGGAGTTTCTTGACAAGGGCTTCCAAAAGCATCCCTCTATTGGGTTCTTCCTCATTTTT
>NW_008360322.1:5298621-5308368 GCF_000622305.1 Nannospalax galili | reverse complement strand
CTATACTGAAAGTGTTGATCAGTTCTAGGAGTTTTCTGGTGGAACTTCTGGGATCTCTTAGGTATAGTATCATATCATCTGCAAAAAGTGATAGTTTGACCTCTTCTTTTCCAATTAGTACTCCGTTAATTTCCTTCTCCTGTCTTATTGCTCTAGCAAGAGTTTCAAGCTCTGTGTTGAAAAGGAGTGGAGATAGTGAACATCCTTGTCCAAGTAGTTTTTAACTGATTGTTAAAGTGTGAGTTCTTGGATCAGGCATGATGGTGCACACCTTTAATCACAGCACTTGGGAGGCAGATGCAGGTGGATCTCTGTGAGTTCCAGGCCAACCTGGTCTACATAGTGAGTCCCAGGACAGCTGGGGCTACAGAAAGACCCTATCTCAAAAAGACCAAAAAATTAGAGCATGAAAGAAAAAGAAGTGTGAGTTCTTTTATTTGGGGACTTTTTTTTTTTTTTAACTTAGAGACTGGCATAGGTCTTTAGTGGAATCTCACTTGGCCCTTGATGTTTCAGTCTTACGGTTCAGGCTTACCCAAGTCACATACACTTTCTAAGCCACATCACAATGCTTTTAAAAGACAGTCAAACTCTTGACATTCATTTTAAGGCCAAGAGTGGACCAGAATTGCTGTGAACCTGTTCCTATAAAATTCTCTCAGAACTGTGCTCTCAAACAAGGACTTTACACACCCTTTTATTAACCCAATATATCTAGCATAAAGCAGAGAAGGAAAAGTCAGACCATTATCTTATTAGAGGATCTTGCCCTAGACCTCAAATACCACTCACACAACTACAGACAGAAGGTTCTCAATTTCTCTCATTGTTTACAATGAAAAAAAATCACTGTTTGCCACACTTTGGTGCTTTGATATATAAAACATGCTTACACACATTCATACACTTATCTTGGGTGGTGGGCAAGGAAGGATCCTGAGGGATTAAGGCCATCAGGCTAGGTCACAAGAGGAGCTCATGGCTCAGAGAACTTTTTTACATTACAAACAGTAACTTTCTGGTTGCCAGGTTTGGTAAAAGTGATTAGTCCAGAGTATGTCCATATTGTAAAAGTCTTTCCTACAATACTTTGTTGTTTTTCCAATGTGTTTCCAGAGAAATCAGGATTCCTTTTTTGGATTCTTAGTTTAGTTAATAAAATAATTTTAAAACAGACTCAGAAGGAATCTCAAGGACTATTTTACTAAACTTTGAAAGAAAAACAATTGTGGAGGGCAAGCTGTAAATTTTGGCAGCAGCCAGGAGAAGAGAGACAGTCATGCCTTTGGAGTTAGGATCCAAGAAAGCCAGCATGTTCAGCAATGAAGGTCGGCAAGCAGCTGCACAGCAGAAGGGGGGGATAGACTTAACAGAAAGGAAGAAAACCTAGAGGGTCAGAGAAAGCAGCTTCCGGCCAGTATCCAACAATGAGACAGAAAGAAAGAAAAGGAAAAGTTACACTTTTTCTGAGTTAGAACTCAGAAAAGTGCACAGGCTTAGCAGTGCTGTGTAATGGAACCTCTGTAAGCAGCTGCCTTGGAGGAGGGGCTTCTGGGAAGTCTAAGTACATAATTTTAGTAAGAGGATACTTATTCCTCCCATCTCCTTAGCATGTCTTCAGGTGAAACAGCTTTCCTCTGGAGTGGTCTCCTGGCCAGGTGATTGGCAATTCTAATTGGATAAATTCATAAGGGAGAATAAAGTGTAGGATTCTAATCTTTGGCTCAGATTAGACTACCATATCTCCACCCAGGACCAGAGGTAGAACTCAGATTCCATTATTTTGACTAGGAGGAAGTAACTTTCCCTTAATGGGCCTCTACAAAGCCCTGATCTTTCTACTCTATCATGTGGCATTAAATCTTAAGGAGTGGTTGTAGTGTTTCCCTTTATAGTTATCAGGGAAATGGGAGGTGGGGGTCCAAAGTGGATCATGAGGGAGGGCTCCATCCTCAAAGGCCTTCAAGCCTACTAATTCCTGTAACATTATCCCCTCAAGAATTGAGACCCTAAAATCATTTAGGAGATGAGTTGAAATGGGGGCTCAGAAAGATTTAGGATCTCTCTGATTTTCAAGCCTTGAAGGGCCTTTAAGTGGACCCAGATTATGGGCGTGCGGGGATCTCGGGGCGCCAGCTGCTGGGCATGGCACCGGTCTCCCACACATCGCTGGAGTGCAGCGGGTCCCGCAGGCCGCGTCTGCATTCGGGCCCCTGGCTCTCCGTTGCTGGGGTGCGCAGGTTTTGCACACCGCGTTGCCGTGGGTCTCTGCTACTGGAGCTGGCGGCTCTAGGACCGCTGTCAGCTGCCCGGTCGGTTCTGTTTCAATTTCCACCATGCACTCTCTCTCTAAGTTCAAGACCCATTGGCCACCAGGTCACAAGGGGAGGTGCAAGAAACCGCAAAAGCAGGGTCTTCGTGAGTCGATGACGGAAGGATAGCGCCCCCCCCAGACTGGATCACAGGATTTAGTGTTACAGCTTCAGAAAAGTGACTCAGCTCAGATCTCAGCGATTCAGCTCCAGCTCCAGCTTTACTGGGGTAAAACTAGGACTATTTATAGTGTGGAGACAGTAGAAGAAGCCTTAGCTGATAGGTACTCCTGGAATGCTTCATTTACATAGGGTGGTGGGCTTCTATCAGGCTATCAGACAACGCCTGATTAAAACCTGATAGCTCCTGTGTCGAGGGCATGTATCTTGTGACGGGCATTTCAAAAGTAAGTCAGGGAGGAGAGCAGAAGTCGCCCCGCTGAGAAGGGGAGTCTCCCCATTCGCGCCGAGCCAGCTTGTGGCTATACGGACATGGGGAGACTGCTACCCTAAAGAGCAGGGGACCCCAACACCAGATAGATGAAGTTAGATTACAACAGACTGACTATAAATGAGAGTAAATAAAATTAACACAGCAGTTAAATATTCAAGGTCCAAAAATTTAATAACAAAAATTCCAAGATTATAATAGGTTTAAACCCACTTCCACCATAAAAATCCAGATTAATTTCCAAAACTCTTCATCAAAAGGGATAAGTGTCTGGACTGGTATTTTGGTCATAGCTTTTAGGTAGCTGTGTAAAAGAAGAACGATAACAGGAACCCAGATCAGGAGCCAGAGCCCCAAAGGCTTCTGGCATGCCTGGTGTCTGGTCAGGATAGAACAAAGGACAATTGCAGAGTCCCCGCCCTACAACTCTCTGACCAGCTTCTAGCTCCTGTTCTCAACAAAAGTATATTAACACAGGTTGAAGTGAGAGGTCTGCCTTCACTTTTCTCTGTATCCTGGGGGCTAGCACTTCTATCCTGTGTGAACTTTGCTCTGTGTGGAGTCCCTCCTTTTTGGTAGGTTCCTTGAGAAGGAACCTTTTGTGTATTTAGGCTAGACATGGATTTAAATCTATATGTCTAGCTATATTTATAAAATTAATCTGAATTTTCATGGTGGAAATAGATTTGAATCTATATGTCAGGCTATAATTTTTAATGCATAATAAAGTAGGTAAATATCTGGGTTTTCTTTTTTCTTCCAGAAATCTCTGGAGTGAAAACCCTAAATGAATTCTGGACATACTAAGGAGCACTCTGAATTCACTCTCTAGCCCCAAATGCAAGTGATTATCCGTAGAAGATAGTAAGACTTGCTCACCAACAGAGCAGTATTGGTACTGGACCTAGAGGTTCATCTACTGGTGGACCTTCCTGGAACTAACTGGGAGACAGAGATTGGTGGACAGCTTGGGAACATGTGGTAGAATCTATCTGTCTCACAGTTAAAGCATCCTTATTTTCAAAAAGGGAAAGTTTTCAGAAATTTGGGGGGAGAAATGGGTAGAAGATTCTAGTACCTGAAGTTCTTTATCTTCCATATGTTCTTTGAAGGATTTATTTGTAGGGCAGGTCTTGCACTGTTTCTCTTTGAAAATCACCTTCAGGCCCAACTTCCCACATCCCTTTTAACACACTAATGTTGCAAACAGAAAAACTGTCATAGACAAAAGAAGGAGGGAGTGTCACAAATGGTGACTGTTACAGATCAGGCACAAGGGAAGATGGTGGATAGGCAGGCTTTGCTTGCATTGTGGATCAGTGCCCAGCAAAGGCTCCTCCTTCCTGGTGAAGCATGGCTCCTTTCTTGTAAATTCATTTTTATTTCCTTTGATAGTTTTTAAGACTGTTATCTTACAGTTGCTGGATTCCAGAAATTCAGTCTAGTTGAAATGACCTTTAAGGAAGCTTTTGACATATATTGTCAAATTGGGAGGTGCTGCAGACATTTTGTACTAATCCAGAGTCTCCTAGCTGTGGCTGGATAATGAACATTTTGCAAGTCTGTAATTCTTTTTTTTTTGAGATGGGATATCCCAGTAGCCTCAGGTGGTGGCCTGGAACTCGCTATGTCGACCAGGCTGGCCTTGAACTCACGGAGATCTGCCTGCCTCTGCCTCCCAAGTGCTGGGATTGAAGGCGTGTGTCATCATGTCTGGCTGAGAGTTGGTGCATTGTCCAAAGAATCACATAGGACAAAGGATCAGAATCACCTGCTCCATGTCTTACCCTAGACTGAGGGCAAAATACAAACTCCCTAGGCAGCTGCTCTGTCAGAAGCTGTTCGTTTCATTTTCTCCTTCCCCCTCCCCGCCAACACTGAGCACACACCTCTGCCCTCCACACCAACACTCAGTCACAGGTCCAGCCCTGTTTTAGCCCTTAGTCAGCACTTACCTCATCTGTGTGGGAGAATCTATTGGGGTGTAACCAAAGAACACATTTTCAGATGGTAAACATGTCGTTGTCTCCCCAGAGTCCCAGGGGAATGAAGTTTTTGATTGTGCATTTTAATTTGTGAGTTGGTTATGTAAATGTTCCTTGACATATTTGAGAATCAAGGATTACTTGAAGATACTCTGCTCTCTGGTTTTAGTGTAACAGGCTATAATGTAGAAAAGAAACAAAAAGCTTAGAAAAAGAAAAGAAAGAATAGTGTCAAAGTTGCAGGCTACATTTGCCCATAAAAAAACAGCATTTATGTTTATGTTTACCAAATGGAGGATAGAGTAGAGGGAGGAATGGAAATCTTTATTAAAATATAGCAAAAATATATTTTGTAACATGCAAACAGGTCTTTTTCTAACCTCTTTTCAAGCTGAAAGTTGAAAACTGTCTCGAGTTATCACCCCTGCATCTCCATTTGCACCTAGTTCCCTTCATGCTCTCTCCCAGAGCCGCTGCCATTTAAAGGACTGATATTCACACCTAAGATGTGTGACAGCCTGCCTGCTTTCTTCAGTAATTTTCGCCCATGAACACCATTTGAGAAGTAGATGGTTCTTCCTATATACAGTGTTAGAGTGCCTTTATCCAGTAACTAGTGAAGAAAATAAAAAATAGTAAACACCACTAGGAGACCTCAGGAAAAATAACAGCAAACACAGAAGAGAAAAAGGTTAGCTTACTGTTTGAAAAAGTGCCAGTCAAGGAAAGAATCTGAGCTGAAAGAATTTAGTATCCACAGCTGAGTTGGATACTAAATGTGGTCCTCAACTTGTTGAAATGGTGCTGGGAAAAGCTGTTCACAAAACCATAAGAATCCTCTTTATGTTCCCAGTTTGTACTTCATATTTTGCATGTTTGAGGTCCCTGGTATATCCCAAGTTCGAACAGGAGCAAAATCGGAAGTGTCAACCAAGGGAGAGTCATAAGAAATCCCTCCAGAATACATATGTCTTTGAGGGCTGATGCAGGTTGTGGTACGGGCTAGAGGAGTCTAAGGGCTGCCCTTTCAATGATTGGAGGGAAAAGGGAAGCAGTAAGACTGGAAAAAAATCATATCTAGTTACTCCATAATAAATAAGGACCTACCGAATTTGAAGACAGAGAAGCAGTCACATTGTAGCCAGAACATCAAAGGCTTTCCTCAGCCCTTTCTTTCACTGTTAGAGCTCCGAATTCCATGAGCACCCCACCCCTTTCCCTGTCCTAAGCAGAAATGAAATCATGAAATTGGGAAGCTGGCAGTCAGGGATGACTCCAGAAGAATCAGAGGCTCTGGGGTGCCACCATTAAGGAAGAGCTGATCTACAGCTTGGGGGTGCCCTCTCAGGGGTTAGACATGCCCCTACCAGCACCCCCCTGGTACAGGTCTGTTAAGCCATTAAGAAATGTGGTTCCAGATTCCTCTTGGACTTTTATTAAAACTGTAGAATACAGAACGGAACCATCAGCCTGACATTATAGATGAACAGGCATATAGATTTTACGTGAGTAGGCAAAAAAAAAAAAAAAAAAAAAAAAAAAAGAAAAGAAAAAAGAAAAAAATAGAGTCTGGGCAGAGCTGTCCCTGAGGAGCACAAGTAAGATGGAAGAAACAGCTTGGTGACTGCAGTCATCCTACAGAAAAACACTAGCAAAGGTCTACAGCAATCCCCTAAACATTCTCCTCTGACCTTAATTACATATATTATATATGTGTGTGTATACACACACACACACAGTGCAAAAACTTTGAAAATTATAGACAAGTGCTTCAAGAAAGAACTTAACATGAAAATTCATTCTATGGACAAGACCTAAAAGGCAACTTCATAAAACAACACCAAAAAAATTTCCCAGAAGTCTTATATTGAGTGATGATAAAAATCCTGGTAAGATTGTCAAACTCCAGAGTTAAAAAAAAAATCATTTCCAGCAGAAAGTTGAAAGAAGTCACCTACAAGATTGAAAAAAGAAACTCATGTCTTTACAGCCATATATAAAATAATGTTTGATAACATAAAGTCAGTATATAACTAAGAGAACTAATTTTAAAATGGACAAAGTATGTGAGCCAAAGTTTCATAAGCACTAATTTATTTTTCATAGGAAGGAATCAATAAATTCTATCTAAAATGAAATATATCCCTTAATAAATTGGCAACAACTTCTTGTTTGTTTGTTTGTTTGTTTGTTTGTTTGTTTGAGACAGGGTCCAGCTGGCCTAGAACTGGCTATATAGACCTGACCAACTTTATCTCACAGAGATCCACCTGCCTCTCCCTCCCAAATGCTGGGGCTAAAGGCATGTGCCACCATGCCTGACTGACTATAACTTTTTAAAGTCTTTCACAATCTTTTCAAAACTCTGAAATGGTGGCTATCTGGGAAAATGTAGTTTACATATGACTGACAGGCCGTGGAAATATTTCGCTTGCTCAGAGTCATGTTGTTGCCACTTTTAAGTGTTAGAATGCATGACCCCTGTCTTAGGAGAGTACTTTAGGAATTAACATCTCTTTACTCAAGAAATATATATATATATGTTATATGTATTAGATATATATATATGTTATATGTATTAGATATATATACATTAGATATATATATCTCCATATCTTCAGTTTATTTTCCTTTTATCCACTGTAACAAATTATTTATATGTGTTTACAGCTCATATTACCCACATAGTATCTAGAGTGATACTGGAATTAGGTTTGATTAACATTCAGAGTATTTTTTCTCTTTGATAATATTTTCTGCAATCTTAATTCTGTACCTCTCTGTATTACTTAAATTTCCAATAATGAATGATTTTTACAAAAACAGGAAGGCCATTATTCAAAAATAATGAAAACAAAGAGAATTTATTATATATGGAAGCTTTTCCCATCTAAACACTAGGTGTTAAAGTAGATTATGTACCAATAAAAATACTTTGGGGAACCTGAACATTAACATCATTGTGATACCTTACAAGTAACAGTAATTCATTAAACATTTTCAACATTTACTTAAGATTTTCTTGTGTTAAAGAAAAATCTGAAGTAAATTATTAATACTACTGCACTTGAAAGGAATTCAAGCTCATATCTCTTCGATACAGCTGCCTATATTTTATTTACCCTAGATTTTTAAAAGGCTTTCTCTTCACAGTTTGCTTAGATTAGTAAATCGACAAGATGGACTCAGTTATGTTCCTTCAGGATGAGAGCCAGCATAGCATTACTAAAAATAAATGGTGCTTCTAACAAGCCAAATGGCCAGTGGCATCTTACTGGGCCTCACGAGAATGTCTGGTAACTAACTATATAGGATTTGCATTGCTGCCCAGTTTCCTCACTGATCTAATGTGGCATACCATGCCTCTCTTCTGTCTCTAGCCTTCCAGTCTCCTTTATGATATAGTCTCCCAATGGTTCTCACCTCTTGGGAAAGGATTATGGAGATGCTCTTGGGTTGTTGTGATGCCTTAGGAGCACTACTGATACATACATGGGCAATGACCATAATCTCATACAATAGCAACTGTGTGGAGAAACTGAATTTTCAAGACTGCATGATCTAACTCAGCTCACACTTTGTTCTGTCTCAATCACATAGTCACTCTTTTCTCTGGAGCCCCCTAAGGTAGGGAAAGCTGCCCACCCCTAAGCTTTGCTGCACAGGCAGTATACATTGCAGCACCTGAAGAGACATGCAGTAAAGGACTTAGGGCCCCTGCTGGTCATGCTCCTGCCCTCTGGTTTCAAGTGGCTTCATGCCTACATCTTTCTTAAACTTGGGCAGAGGTCTTCTTCAAGCAGCCCTCAGAGGCCTCCTTATGGGAGGAGAGAGGGGAATCCCTAGAGACATGTTCCCCATGCTTCCCTAGTACTTTTCTACTCAGCCTTTCCTGCTCCCCTTTTCCTTGCTCTGCCACACCCTAGGATCCCGTAATATCACTGGAGCTTTTGTTTGGGGACCCCATGTCCAAGCTGATCCCTGTCACTATAAACTTGGTTCCAGAAAAGGGATAACAGAAACAGCAGCTCTTCCTCCAGTTCCAGTGTCTTGGTTCTACCATCATGGTCAACTGATTCTTGGTTTGTTGCCTTAATTGGCTAGCCTGACACCTGACAGTTCAGCTCTGTCAGTTCCACTTTGTCACTTCAGCTGAGCACATGACAATTGACCCCTAAGACACTGTGCTGTGTTGCTGCCCAGCTCATAGAATAGTACGTGTTCTTTTGAGGCTGGATTTGTGCATTTTGTTAGGAGGGCCTTTTTAAAACTTGAAGTAGCCAAAGCCATTTGCAGTGAAAAGCATTAACATATGTAGATCATGAAAAACAGACTTGATCATGATTGGCATGTGCAATTCCTAAATGACCTGGAGAAATGAGATCCATAGCTCTTTCCAATTGACTGTTCTGTAACAAGGGAAAAATTTCCTTTACTGAGTGAGAGTAGATGGTATAAGCAAAGATGGATAGAGATTCTTACCAGGATTCAGGGCAGGAGAGAAAAATCAGGATGTCAGAGTGCTGTACTAGATGACCTCCATCATTTCTAACAAGGAGGCATTGTTGAGAACATGAAAGAATGTGAAGGCAAAGACTCTAAGCACTGAAATGGGGAATGGCTGAGGACTGACAGGATGGGGGGAGGCACTGCCATGAGAGTACAGGACTGCTTCCGCCTGACAGTTCAAGAAGGGGACATAGGAGACATTTAGTCTAGTTTATTTTATTAACTTTATTTTTTCTGCTAAATGCATCCTTTGTTTTAAATTTCAGTTTTGAGGTTAAAAAGAATAACAAACTAAAAACGCATTTTGTTAGGGTTCCAAATAGCAGCTCCCCCCCTCCCCAACAGGGACCTACAAACTCTGCTGAGAAGCAGCCTGCCTTTCCTCTGACCTCCAAAGATAAGATAAGCAGAGTTCCTCTTATCTTAAGAGGAAAAAGAAAACACTTCCACACCCTAATCCTACCTGCTTCCCCATCCCTGATTTCTCCCT
>NW_008360322.1:5297332-5297873 GCF_000622305.1 Nannospalax galili | reverse complement strand
CCTACCTCAGCTCCCTTCCCTTCCTCACTCCGGCCATCTTTTGCTTTCCCCTAACATCTCATCTTCTCTCTCTCTCTCTCTCTCTCTCTCTTGCTCTCCCTCTCTCTCTCTCTCCTCTCCCTCCGTTCACTGGCTACTCTGAGCTTCATCTAGGCCTCTCCATTCTTCTCCATTCCAGCCCATCTCGGCCTCCAGGCCCACTACCATGTTTCCTACTGGCTGGTCATGCACCACATTGCTGAACCTCTCCCAACTCATTTCTACTCACTCGAAATCACACCGGTGTGTGGGAGGTTCTGCCCTGCCTTTGACTACAGGACACTGTGGTCACTGGTGGGGACACACACAACTCGTATTCCCCCCCCAGTGATTGCAGGACGCTGCCCTGGGGTTTGGGAATTCAACTCGAATCAGCAATACAAAAAAAAGGACGCTTTTGTTTTGTTGCCTGATTCTTCTCGTTCTCACGTGACCTAAGCCAAACCTTTCTCTTCCTGCTTTCTCTCTCTCTCTCTCTCTCTCTCTCTCTCTCTCTCTCTCT
>NW_008360322.1:5293793-5294617 GCF_000622305.1 Nannospalax galili | reverse complement strand
AAATGTCACAATTAAGGAAGATACTGCTCTAACCTCGGGACTGCTCTTTCTCTGTTCTTCCAAAATATACTCCTGCACCTCTCCACAAATTGAGGACACCTGTGCTCCAGTCATTCTCATCCCCAAACTAACCCTATACACACCAGGAGAGGTGTATGATGTCTTATCCACAGGGACAGAAGGAACCAGAACAAAGAGGTCAGCCACCTTGGCAGTACTGGTAGGAATTAGCCTCGTGGCATCAGTGGCAGCCACGGGACTCATGGCTGGAGGCTTGGGACACACGCTGATCTCAACCCAGCATCTTTCTCAAGAAATAGAGGACCTCAGACAAGAGCTCACTTCAACAGTGGAAACTACAGCCCAGTCAATCCAGTTCCTACAACAACAATTACCCTCCCTAGCTGAAGTTGCACTCCAGAACAGGCGAGCCCTGGATCTATTAACTGCAGAAAAAGGGGGAACCTGTATTTTTCTGGGTGAAGAATGCTGTTATTTTATCAACCAATCCGGTAAGGTCGAACATGATATAGAACAACTCAAACAGGTAGCAAAAAATCTTTCACTTAAAAATTCCCAGTACCAACAGTCATCTCAATGGGACATTTTTACAGGACTAACTCCTTGGCTTCTGCCCTTATTGAGCCCTCTGCTTTCTATCACTTTGGTGTTAACCATTGCTGCTTGCCTTGTCAGATATTTTCAAAACCAGATCCGAAAACTAACTCATGCTAATTTTAATCAGTTGTTACTTTTCTTCCCTTCACATGTATATGAACGCCTGTCAACCATCGAGGACCCTGTTCAGATGCATGGAGAGACAA
>NW_008360322.1:5288077-5293537 GCF_000622305.1 Nannospalax galili | reverse complement strand
TCCCTTCCCTTCCCTTCCCTTCCCTTCCCTTCCCTTCCCTCCCCTCCCCTTCCCTTCCATCTTTCCCTTCGCCGACATCTTTCCCTTCCCCGAGGGAAAGGTGCCCCGTGCAAAATAAATCTGTATCCCGCTGAGAATTCCATCTGAGCCTCGGTTCCTCATCCATCCACTCGTGCCTTCCTCCATCCGCACCGCTCGCTCCTGCCCACTCTCTACCTATCACATTTGTCATATTGAAAACTCCTGTTTGAAAAATAAATTTTAAATTTAAATAAACTTTTGAGAAAATATCTTCTTCCAAATAAATGGAAAAAGCTCTCACTATCATCACCTTTAAATAATCCATTTTAAATTGTAGTGCTGGGGATTGAACCCAGGACCTTGAGCATGCTAGATAGTGTTCTATTGCTGAACTATAGCCCTAGCCTAAACATACACATACACGTATACAAATACAAAAGCAGTTTAAATGGTTTTATAAAAGAAAATGCCTTTCCCATACAGCATAGGCTATGAAACAAAAAGCCCAATGCCAGATGTGTGTTACTTCTTTTTAAGTTGTTGACCAGTGGAGTCCCAGACTGCCTCTACCAGATGTTACAGGCTATTGCCATTGCTCCTGGTTACCTTCCAGAACTTGATAGTAAGACTGTATTTCAGAGGATATCATGTTCTTGAGTCATAGGACACAGATATCAAGCTGGTATTGACCTTGAAGTTTTATCCCTACAGGCTAGCTTTCAGAGTACTAGACAGTGCAATAGACACTGCTGGAGGAGAAAAGCAATCAACAGTCTTACCCAGCTGTGAGCCCTGCAAGCAACAATAATGGCTGGAGTGGAAAGATGCACTCATTAGTTCAATAGTGGCACATATGTAATGAGAGTTATCAATCACTTTCTGGCTGAATTTAAGGTCCGTTCCACAGGAAGGAACTCATACCTGGTACTGTTAACTGGGTCAAGAACCTATAGTTGAGTAGGTCATAGGCCTTAAGGAGACCCTCCTACCGTTATTCTGATAAGTGGACATAGTATTAAACTGCTTCCTAAATACTTATCTTTATACCCATAGATTAATTAGTGCAGTTCTCAACCGTAATCAAAGTTTCTTTTTGCATTAGATGGAAATTAATACAGAAATTCACAATTGGTTAACATGAAAAGAATAAAATACTGTGCAGTGTTCAGCCCTAAATGAGACATGTGTATCACACCCCCTTCCCCCAAGGGTCAAAGATCTTTATGGAAGAGGGGCAGACCGATTGAAAGAGCCGGAAGCAGTGGAGAACTGCTAAGAAACAGTGTTTTCTGTACATAGCAGTGCTGTTGTAGATATGAACTCACAATACCTTGACTGCATGCACAAGACCTGCACAAAATCAAGAAAATCCAAGTCCCAGTGTGAATGAGGGAGGGGTTATGAAGTCCCACCCCTTGCTAAAGAGCTACTGGCAACTGATGGCTTTTGGGGGAGGGAGTGTCAGTTTTCTTCAGGGATGGGACACCGATGGGCTGTTCATGCTCCAGTGGATGGCCCTGTACTGTGCACACACAAAGTGGACTCCTTAGATTTAAAGGAGAGTACATAAAGTTAGGAGGGAAAGAGTAGGGTAATGGAGATAGGGAAGGAGTTGGGGAGGGAGGTAGTAAGGGTGACTCAGAGTTGATCAGAACATATTATATGCATGTCTGAAATTCTTGAACAATAAATTTAAATAAAGTAACTATTTCACTTGGGAAAAAAGAAAAAAAAATTCTACTTGATTAACAATTGTCTGTCTTGTCCAAACCGAAGTACATATGGATGGCCAGCAGAGGGAGGCAAAACCATACATTTCTTTTTTTCTTTTTTCTGTATAGTTTTAAAGGACGTAGATAAACTTAGAAAATGCAAATGACCCTACTTTTTCTAAAATCTGTACCAAAAAAATATTTTGATAATCACATAATTTAATGATACTATGGAAAAAATTAAAGGCACAATAGGATTCTCACTGTGAAGTGATTCCTTGAAAAGCACCTGTCCTTTTCTCTCTTCTTTCTTCTTTCTGAGATTTGCTTGCAGAAACTACTCAAGGCAAGGTAATTTCTATTATATTGCAGTTCAAACATTCTATGATTGATTGATTGAATGAAAACCTTCTTGGCTCCTGTGCAGAGACTGTACTGGTTAGAGATTTATAACACAGAAAGGCCTTAGCACCTACTTCTTAACTCTAATCTTAGGTATATCTCAGGAGCAAGTTTCTTGTAGAAATTTGTTGAAAATAAATTTTCTATAAATACCCATAAGTGTCTGTCCATTTTCTGGGTGGTAGATTTAGTGTATCTAATTTATAAACAAGCAAATCTAACTCTTACTAGTTTATGGAGGGGAAGGAATTAATTGAAGGGTGCTGGCCTGTACTATCCATTCAATAATTTATCTTTAAAATTTTAGGAAATAGTCAATAATTACCTATGTTAAAATATATTTTATTTAAAAAAGAATATATTTTATGCCAGGCATTATGGCATACACTTTTAATCACAGCACTCAGGAGGCAGAGGCAGGTGGATCTCTGTGAAATGGAGAACAATCGGATCTACAGCATGAGTTCTAGGCCAGCCAAGACTACATAATGAAACCCTGTCTCAAAAACAAGAATACATTTTGTGCAGCTTTATATTCACAAATTTGAAATTTTAGATGAAATATCTAATTCCTAGAAAACATGTCTAAAATTTATATAAGAAAATAAAATAGAATATGACTATTTTTTAAATGAACATATTATTTTAAATATTCCTATTACTCCTCTGAAAGAGAGAGAAAGAAGAGGAGGAGGAAGAAGAAGAAACAAAACCCTGTGGTGAAATACCTTCACTAGTAGGTCTCAACAAATATTGAGGATGAAAATTTTTATCTGAACAAAGCCTGCTAGAGAAGAAAAGAGAAAGTAGCCCACTTCCTTGTATGACATCAGAGCACACATCCACGAATGGAGCAGAGGTGCTTTTTCCTACTCTTCTCACTAAGTCCAACTACACATAGTAGACATTATGAATAAACTAGATTCAAGATGACTCAAGGATGAAAAGCTGGCTGTCAACTTGAACATGTGAATGGTACAGACGTAAGCACTCAGGTTTTGTTTGTTTGTTTTGTTGTTGCTGTTGCTGTTGCTGTTGTTTTTAGTTCACAGTCCCTGGCACACTGGTAGCTTCAGTTGTCCTAAGTTGGTTTTGGTCAGAGTGTTTTATACCAGCAATACAAGCTAACTAGGACACCTGGGTATTTGAGAATTGGCTAACGGAGGTGCCAGCAATCTTGAAATGCCAGTAAGGTCTGGTTAAAGTAGCCTTCAGTGGCTTGACTTCTGCAGCCAAAAGGTCAAGAAAGATGTAGCCCTACAATACAGAACACTTCTAGATTCCAGGCTTTTGTTCCAGTTAAAGGACACAGAAAAAAACTGTCCTGTCTCCTACTAGCTGAGGCATATGAGAAACTTCCACCCCATCAGGCAAGCTTCCCAACAGGACAGGTCCACCCTGAGAAAAACCATACATTACTAGTGGGAAGATGAGCAATTCAAATGGTAGCTGATTTCTCTTCAGAAACCGGAGCCCAGAGGGAAGTAGTAAAACGTGCTAAATGGGGAAACAAAATATCCAAGTAGGCACTGTTCCCTTTCTGGAAAAGCAAATGAATCTGTAAAGGGAAAAGCTAAATGATCCTTCTGTGATTAGCAGCCCACGGTCTATGGAGTCAGGGTTGGAAGGGGAGAGATAACAGGATTATACCAGACACCCTGTGGTACAGTCTTACCACTTTTAGGAATTACAGTCAGACAGGGAAAGTTGTCCTGTAGATAGATGTGATATGACATTCCACTTCAAAGCCTCTGCATAAGTGGGTTCAGGATGATTTGTTTAATCATTCAGCATGTGCCAGTTTATATTTAAATGGCCTCCATAAGTGTCTTCCTTACAATTTCTATACATATTCATGAGAGCATGCCATCAACATAGAATGATTGCCAAGCAGAAAAGAAGAAAGCCTGATTACATTGAGGAAACAATTTCCCCGGTTAATGTGATCAGGTAGCACAACTGCATTCTGTGTTAATCCCAATGTATTTCATTCTATTAACAAGCTTCATTTCATTCTAATGAGCTTTATTCATGCCTCTAAAAATTAGATATTTGTAAGTTTCTGACAATTCAAATAAATTTATTTTTATGTTCAGTGCAGGAAGTTTTTAAAAATTCATTCAGTTGACATTAGATCAAGATGAATGAGATAAACTTGATTTCTAAAACTGTGTCATCTCGTTCTGCTGAGCTTTTACATGAGCAGTGAAGATGCCCGCTTAGTAATTTCTATACTTTTTTTAACTTTATTTTTGGCTTTACCTGGAAAGCTTGCCAACAAATATGAGGGAGATCATTTTTAGTCAAATTACCCTATTACTTAAGAGTGAATAACATGAGGAAGCAGAAAGGAATGAGAGTTTGATGCTGATTTGCCTAGGTGGGTAATTTGTGGTATTAAAAGTAGGACAGCTGGCAATATAAGCAGAGTTTCTCACACTTAACACGAGACTTACCAAGAAGGCTGGTTTAAAGAATGGATACCTAGGTCTGAGTCCTAAAAGTTCAGATTCTGAGGTGTAGGAAAAGGCTCAGGAATGGACATTATTAAAAGTATATGCATGCATTTTAGGATCAGGGATGTCTGGGGTATTAGGTAAAAAATGTTGTCTAGGCAAAGAGTTAAAAATATCAGGGTTGGAGGGCTGGGGATTTAATTCAATGGTAGAGGCCTTGCTGAACAAGTCCAGGGTCCTGGGTTCCATCCTCAGCTCTGGAGGTGGGGGCTAAGGAAAGTGGGAGGGCAATTGGGTAATTTCACTTCTTCCTACCAGGGGCGTGCTGGTTAGAGGTAATGAATTAAGAGACACCTAGCATGCTGTTGAGCTCACAGTAGATGTTCTTTAAAAGCAACATGAAGGTTGAGGGTGTGGCTCAGGGGAGAGCCCCAACTTAGCATGTGCAAGACTCTGACTTCAATACCGAACCTTCAAAAAATAACTAGAGTCTAGAAAGCTGTATGCTCTATGGGAAACGATGCAGAAGAGTTTAAATTCTCTTGCTTCATGGACAAGTATTCTGTGCCTGTAGCATAATTTTTAGGATTTTCATGCTAAAATGTACTGACAAGTAACACATCCAGAACTGTCAGAAGTCATCTTTACCACAGGCAGATTGTACAGAAACAAGTGTTTTTTAAATGGCTTATGGAGGAAAAAGAAACCCTGAAAACTCTACTTAGAGCATTTCAAATTTGTTGAAAAGAAAGTTTTTTTCAGGCTTAGTGGTGGCACATGCCTTTATCCTAGCACTTGGGAGGCAGAGGCAGGCAGATCTCTGTGAGCTTGAGGCCAGCCTGATCTACATAACGAGTCCAGGCCAGCTG
>NW_008360322.1:5214606-5288039 GCF_000622305.1 Nannospalax galili | reverse complement strand
TATATATATAATCTCCACACTGTTTAAATGTTTCCTTCCATTAAATATCTGGTGGAACTTAGAGAAGTGGTTCTCAACGCCTGGTCCCAGGCCAGCAGCATCAGTATCACCTGGCAACTTGTTACAAAAGTGAATTCATGAGTGTTATCATACCTTAAGGAAGGGACAATGGATTCACAACACTACAGACCATCCTGATGTACTTGAAAGTTTGAGAACCACTGACTTAAACAAGATGATCATGAGAAATGAGTTCAGGACTGGAATAATGACTCAGCAGTTAAAAGCATGCATTTCTCTTGCAGAGGACCAGGGTTTAGTTCTTAGCACCCATTTTGGGTGGCTCACAAGCACCTGTAACTCCAATTCCAAGGGGATCCAATATCTCTGGCCTATTGGAGAACGTGTACTCACATGCACATACCCACACACAGACACACAGACACAGACACACATACACAATTAACAACAATAATAAATAAATCTTTAAAAAAGAAACGAGTTAGCCAAGCATGGTGGCATACACCTTTAATTCCAGCACTTAGGAGGCAGAGGCAGGCAGATTTCTGTGAGATAGAGACCTTTCTGCCTGTTCTACATAGCGAGTTCAAGGCCAGCTAGACCTACAGAGAGACCTGTCCCAAAAAAGAAAGAAAGAAATGAGTTCAAAGAAGGCTAAATTTAACACTCCACACACCTCCTACAGTCCTTCAAAACTGAATAAAACACATCATGTTTTCAGTCACCTGCTCATTAATATACTCAATTACCAAACATACAGCAAGCTATTCTATACATTAATGTAGGCTAACTCTCTTCTAAAATAATCCTGAGGGACAGCCCTGGAGTTGGCACCACACTGAGCAATGAGTGACTCAATGGCATGAATCAGTAGCACAGCTGAAGGATAAGTGAGGCTGCAGGTCTTTATGGATGATGGCCAGACTCTGGAGGTCAAGGATGGCAGGTTCTCTGTGAGGATTTCTTCCTTAATGACCTCAAATTGGATGTTCCAAAGTTCTTTTCCCACCTGATCTTTTCCAGTGTCTTATGTTAGATTTAGAAAGAATAAAGTTTAGATAAATGACCAGAGCCATACCTTTTAGCAGACTGAACTTTGTTTATTCAGCGAGGGGCAAAAACCTTTGGGAGGGAATAAGAAGTTGTGCGGGGGTGGGAGGGGTTGCAGAGAATTCCTGTAGATTATATAGGGTTGGGAAAGTAAGAGCATAGACAGCTGGAGAGGAGTCTGAGCTAAGGCGTCCTTGGGAAATACATGATCCTTTCTTTCCTGGAGCCATTTGCTTGTATAAAACAAAGAAGCTGTTTCCGTTTGGATGTGGCTAGCTGTAACAGTGGAGCAAGAACTGAGAGAGAGACATGCTGGCAGGAGGAGTGGGTTGTCTGCCTTTTCTGAAGCTGTGGCATTCCATCACCTTACGTGTGTGCTTATACTGTTTTGGTTTCTCTGTGAACATGGTTCATAATCTCTTGTCTTTCTCTCATGATTCATTTTCTATATATCTGTAATGGTTTCTTTTAAAGTGATTTCTTGTTACCCATCTCCTCTCTACATTTATTTTTATAACATTTCTTTTTCATCAGCATTTCATATGTCTCTAGTAGTTTGTCTAATTATCTTATCATAAAGATTAAAGGTTGAATGTAAACCATGAGAGTTGTCAGTTAAAGGAATAAAAAAAGTGTTGAGATATACTTTAGATTTGCTAAAGCCTGAAAGCCACAAAGAACTACCAATGTGGCCTAACACAAAATTGTAAACTGATTTAAAACATGAAATTTTTGTCTAATTCAGTTGCACAGTTCTTGAGTGTAAATTTTGTTGTTGACGACGTGTTGTTGCAATATCAAAAGGTTGGGCATGCCTGGAACTAGGAAAACAGTGAAAAAACGAAGTGAAGGAAACCTTGATTGTTGGCTTATCAGAATAGAAGGAAAGCAGATTTTAGGGGTGAGGGGACACAGCAATACTTTGGCGAGTTTCCTGATTCCTGCAGGAAAGGCAGCATTTGCTGTCAGACTGGAAAGGTCTTTGAGGTCTTCGTGAGTGAGGTATGAAGTTCTAGACACGTAGAGTTAAAGATGAGGTGAAAGTGAATGAAGGGGAGAATTGGCAGCTGGACAGTGAGTGACTGAGAAGCACGTTTTCACAATTATTCTTTGAAAGTAAGATTTACTGTTAAAGTTCCTGATTTTCTGTTTTGGAGCTACACAGAATTTGATTGTTGAATTGTTTTATTCAGTGTGGACATAGATGAGCTAGGCACTTTAACAAGTCAGTGTGTGCCCAGAATTACTATTTGGCATCAGTTTTTGCAAATACTGAAGGAACTTTATTGACAAAGAGCCATGAAGATGAATAGGATTAAAATTACATACATGTCAGGATTGTGGCACAGCCACAGGTGTTGGAGCATCAGTGGTTCAATGGCTCTCAGTGTGAACTTAAAGTGCGACTCCAGTGGGAGAATGTCTTGTTGATTATTCTTCCTAGCCATGAGGCAGGAGGAGGGAAGGTGTGGAGACAGCAGACACCAAGGAATTTTGCTGGATCCTTGACCAGGAAAAAGAAAGCACTTGGCCTGCCCACTCACACTTCCCCAGGCACTGGACCTCCAGCCCCATTTCCCCATTCAAGGTTCTTCTGGACATGGCTGTGGGGATTTTGGTGATGCAACAGCAGCCACTTAAGCTCAGCGATAGTGACAGGAGCTGGGGCACTGCTCCAGCCACCTCTCAGATTTTGAGGCAGCCAGCACACCCAGGCAGCAGCTATGAGTGCCCCACTGTGCCATGCCTCCATGTGCCTGGCTTGTTGGAGCCCAGGCCTACAGGTGGCTACTAAGCCACACACCCATGGACAGCCCAGTCTTCATCACCCAGGTAACCAACCCCCAGGAGGATGAGGGTCAATCACCAGGCATAGGCAAGAAAGAACTTAGTAAGAAAGAAAACTACTGAAGAATCAAGATGGCGGCAGCATGACACCAGTGCAGGAGTAATGATGGCAGGAACAGCAGCTACTAGCAAAGCTGTGACTCCAAAGATGTGTCATCACTGGCTCCCACTGACCATGTAGAAAGATTTGAAAAGAGCAGATACCAAAAAGTCAAGTGGATTCTTGAGCATAAAGAGGAGGGTATTTGACTCATTTATCTCCTTGAACAAAAGTGAAAAGTGGTTTTCTCCAATATTAATATCCCTCTAGAGAGAAATTCAAGCCAGCAAGTAACTGTCACCTCTGTTTTCTTCACAGAAGTCAAAATATTCTTTTTCAAACATAAGTATAATCATGTGGACAAAGGTATAGAGACAAGAAATGGTAAGAACCAGTGTTATAGAAATTATGATCCCCTCCAGTGAGCTTGAAATTGTGGTCAGCCTCCCATGAATCTGGAGCTCTTATCTGTCATAAACTTGGAGCTGTAGTCCCCTCCTGTGAGCCTGAGGCTGTGGTCCCCTCCCTTGAACCTAGAAGTAGTAGTTCCTTACTGTAAGACAGAATTGTGGTCCCCTCCTATGAACCTGGAGCTGTGAGTCCAACCATGAGTCATAGTTCCACATTCCTCTGGTGGTGGGCTGATGGTGGAGCAGATTGGAGGGTGGAGAACTTCCCGACGAAGGCAGCAATTTCAGCCTTCTCTGAGTAGCCACATTCCCCACAATCACTTCCCCCAAGACCCCAGGTTGTACATGACAGTGACTTTGCTTCTGTGTTGGGCTTATGCTGGGAACAGGGGAGGTTTCTGTCATTTGCAGTCTAGTCTTGGGAGGACTGATTCTCAGGAATGGACTTCCCACTTCCCCTTGATGGCCAGCTATGGTTTTGACTCCACACATGGTCCTGGGCACCTAGGCCTTGATACTGGACCTTCCCATTCACAGGCACAAAGAAGTTTTCCATCATTTTTCTATTACTCTTCTATAGCACCACTGTACCTTCTCCTGTGCCCTACAGGAAATGTAAAACCTAGAGATAAATATTACAGTGTGGGAGATTTTAAAAAATTAAGTTCTTTAATAACTAAACTGACATAACTCTCAAACTAAAATTATGTATTTGTATTTTAGAATGTAAATTGAAATTTCTATTCGTCTAACATAATTTTTGAGTATTACCTACTGACAAAACTATACTACTAAGCTTTACCAATACTGTGAATTTCTCACTGTTGCTGTAATGAGTTTGGCATTCATTCCCCTTCCAAATTCTCCAACCTATAAAAAGGTCTTCAATGTAATCATGTTTTTTTTTTAAAAAAGCAATAATAATTTTAAAAAATCTTGATCCTATAAACCTGTAAACATATAAACCACTGGCTTTTGAAATATGGAAGCTTCCATTTCTCAACTTAGAAGTAAAATAAAAATGTTTAGTAATAGAAATACCACCATTACCAAATTTAAGTTTAATGTTACCAAAATGTAAACAGTAAATGAGACTAAAGCTATACGGTACAAAGACAGGCAGTTGCTTTTCTTTTAGTCTTGTATAACACTCTAAGGAAAAAAACTATACATTTATGATTCTATATTCTAGGTAAGCACTCTCAGCCAAGAGAGCTCTGAAAATCTTAAAGCTACATGTTCTTAATCAGATACTAGGAGAGGGGAAGAGTTGTAACTTGAAGGCAGGGTTGAGACTGCTACCGATCATCTGCTGCTGCAGCCTTTGGTCATAGGTGGAGGGACTTGAGAAGACATAGAAGTCTATGTGATTACTGCCTGCTCTGCATTAATCTGCATGCAGCTTGAGCAAAATGAGCAGCACGTTTTTCCAACATTTTGCCTAAATTCTAAAATTTAACCAAGAGAACTGGGTTGACTAAAATATATTAAACAAACAAGTAAACAAACTAAAATAGAAGCCAGGCTTAATGGCTCAGGACTGAAATACCAGCATTCAGGAAGTTAAGGATGGCTGGTGAGGTCAAAGCCAGGCACCTGTGCTGGCTACATAGTAAGTTCAAGGCCAGCCTAGGCCACAGAGTGAGACCCTGTCTTTGAAACAAAAGCAACAAGATAGGAAGGAAAGGAAAGGAAGAAAGGAAGGAAAGTCAAAGGCAAAATGAAAGAACCTATCATAACAGCCCCTAGTCAGTAACACTGAATGGTAGTGTACTGATGACCTCTCCGGATTCAGTGACAATGGCATCATAAACCCAGCGGCGGTTGCAGCGGCACTCGGGTCCACACTTGTTGGAGTTGCACTTGGGGCAGGGGTAGAAGCAGCCCAGGCAGTTCTTCTCCAGGCAGTCACACAGGTCAGCGTCATTACAGATGAGCCTGCCACTTTTATCGTACTTCTTCATAACTCTGCAATGAAAGAATGACACCAGTGAGATGGTGCTGCTATCCTCACCACTGAGAATAAACCACTGCACAGCTGTAGGAAACACTTACAATATGGACATAATCTGAACAAATCACTTTTTTACCTAACCTACAGTATAAACAAGCTCCTCTCACCTGACCTTTACTCCTCAGGACCCCACCTTACCCTCCACCAAAGATAGTGAATGAATGTGGGAATGATGGTAACAAAGTACTGGAAGCAGTGTGTTTTTCTCATTGAAAACAGTGAGAACTGAGGAGTCTGTCTGAATTTATGTGAGACAGATTTTCAGCCAAGGGATCAAAAGGCATGATTCTCTGATAAGATGGAGGTGGATCCTAGCTTCCAGTTTTCCAATTAATACTGGACATACTGTTTGAATAAAAGGACTGAAACCTGACTTGAGAGCACAGTTCTGTGAGACACCTGAAGAATCAGGCTGTTCTGAGAGTTCTGGTTCACGCTTGGCCTTAAAATGAATGCTGAGTCAGGCTGTTTCTTTATCCAGGTGCAACCATAATGTGGCGTAGAAAAGTTGCACACAGCAACTTCATATGAATGACCCTTTTATTCTGTGGGAACAACATCCCAGAGGTTACCCAGAAACACTCCACCATACTGAATGGCAGTGATGTTCTCGGGGGAATCGGCCAGTATGTGCACTGTTGGGGAATCTCCACTCATCTGAGAAAATCGGCTGGAAGAGCTAACTGAAGCGTCTCCTTACAAGTGTTCGTACTTTCCTTGAAAATATGACCATGTTGATGGTATTTTTCCCCTGCTAATTTTGGGTTCTTTTTCTCTCTTAAATGTACTCTACCAAATGCAGCTACATTTCTTAATGACTCAAAATGAAAAGCATCAGCTACTACACCATAATCATTAAAGGAAAAAAGAAGACTGGGTAGCAGGTTCTATATGCCATGTCTCCTGTTTCTTTATGACTTTTTCCCCCATGAGGAGGGAGAATGCAGGTTACCAAGGTGACAGGATCCTATAGCCTAAGCCCTGAGCAAAGACAAAATGCTCAGTGCCAGAGGGCAGCACTGGAGTCTAGACCTTGCTTTGGATTGCTATAATTTCTCTGCCTACCTCTATAACATTACCTAGGAAAAAAAGACTTACAAGAACTCTACCACCCATTCAAAACTTTTAAATACATTCCTCAACACAGAGCTGCTGGAAAGCCTTGGGTAGCAGTGTATCCGTTATTACCATGAGATCCGAAGGATGACCCCTCATTCAGGTGGTCACATTGGGTGTCTCTGCACCCTTTGTCCCCAGGCAGGTATAATGCTGCCAATCTTCCTTCAGTTCAGTTGAAGTAATGAAGCCCCTCCCTTTCCCCCTTTCCTAGTAAAGTAGTTAAGAGAAAGGACCAGTCTCATTACCTTACATTAGCAGGAATGCCTTCTAATGAAGAGCAAGGAGACCATCCTAAGCCCTCAGAAAACTCAGCAGAAGGGATTTCATCTTTCTTACAACAATGATAGTGCTGAGCATTCCTAAAACCAAATGAGAGTACCAGCTAGAGTCTTCCTCTCTTTGCTTGAGCCTAGATACCTCCCTGCCTTGAGAACAACTTTAGGCATCCAGACACAAGTTTTATGGTCTCCTGCCCACAGGATGCTATTTCCTGCCAAAACCTGAGCTATCATATGCATATGTGCCACATATATAAAGAATTGCATCTTTGAAATCATCTTCCTGTCCCATTCATTGTATCCCTCTTCCCACACTTCCAAGAGGACCTACATCCTGGTATAAAAATCACATCCTAGCTGGGCATGCTCGTGTGTGCCTTTAATCCCAGCACTTGGGAGGCAGAGGCAGGTGAATCTCTGTGAGTTCAAGGCCAGCCTGGTCTACATAGTGAGTTCCAGGCCAGCTGGGGCTATAGGGAGATACTGTCTCAAAAACAACAACAACAACAATGACAAAAATCACATCCACATCCTTATTTTACTTCCAGTTATCCCACACAGGTATGTATTCCCAAGAATACTGTGATTTTTCTTCTATAATTTGCTTTTTTATTGAACACCATGACGAGATTCTTCTGTGATACCATATATACTTGCATTCAAAATTTCTTTTATATGTACACTGACTATACTTTAAATTATCAATTGTTCCCATTATGCATGGCCATTTAGCTTATCAACACTTCATTATTTTTCTATTACAGTGCTATTTTAAAACTCCTTAAATTGGGGCTGGAGAGATTACTCAGTAGTCAAAGGCACTGGCTACTCTTGTAGTAGACCTGGGTTCAGCTACCAACACCCCTATGGTGGCTAACCGGCCGTAACTCCAGTTCCAGGCAATCTGATGCCCTCTTCTGACCACTCTGGGCACTGCACGATACGACATGCAGGTGACACACTCAGACACATAAAGTAAAAATAACAAATAAAACATTTTTTAAAGAATGAACCTTAGTTTGAGATTTAGATTCTCTTTCTCTCATGTCACACACACACACACACACACACACACACACACACACACACACACAGATGCATAGTTTCTCTAAGTAACCCAGGCTGGCCTTTAATTTGTAATCCTCTGCCTTACATCCCAAGTGCTGGGATCACAGACACATGCCACCACACCTAGCTCTCAGTAGAGTCTGTTTCTTGTTGATGCTAACATCCATGAGGTGCTATGGCACTTTGGAAGAAATGTTTTAAACTGTAACAAGATGTAACCTTTAATTACTTTGCTTTAAAATCAAGGAGAACTTGTGCAGTTTATAATCCCCCAAATTAGTATAAGTCATGATCTTACTTGTATTTTACAGAAAAATATTCATTCATCTTTGACATCCGTGCTTTCTTTATCTGCTGCCTTGTTTCAGGATTAAAGTCTGCCACCTGTGGTCCAGGGTTTTGAAATGCCAAACATTTTAGCTGCCGCTCTATCTGTTGCTGTGAAATGAACAAAACATTTTAGTAATAAAAGCCAGATAGATTTATTCATTTTGTATTCTTCCAATATGAACTGCCTATAAATCTTATCAGCATACCATAAAAGCATATTTCTTTTATACAGAGAAATCAGTACTTTAATCTGACTAAATTTCAAAAGCTAATGCACTCTCAAATTAAGCCATTCTTTCTAACCAAAGAAATAGAGTACAAAACTCATATAATAAAACATGGAAAAGAATCAGGAGAGAACAGAAGACATTTTTATGCCAGCCAAACAGCAGCCAGCTTTGCAAATCTGAGAGCCCTGAACCCCAGAATTAGCCTTTTCTTGGGGAAAAGGACAAAGGAGTTAAGGGCCCTTCCTTAGCTGTCAGGTGAAGCCCACACAGAGTGCCAAAGCCCAGGGAACCCAAGGTGCACACAGCCTCCCTGCTCCCCCAGACCCCTGGAATATGTCTCTAAACCACAGATGGCACCACTGAGATGTCACCCAGTCAAAGCCAGATTTCAACAAGGAAAAATCTTGTTAGAACAACTTTTTGGAGTGTTAGCGGAAATTTTTCAGAAGTCTTTGGGCAACTTTTATATTTAGAAATTAAATAGGGCCTGGTTGTGAGGACAATCAACAAAATGCTTCAATCAGAAAGGATGATGTTTTGTTGTTGTTGCTACTGTTGTTTGAGACAGGGTATATACTATAGTAGGCCAATCTGTAATACACTATGTAGCCCAGGCTGGCCTTGAACTTGTGTAATCCTTTTGCCTCAGCCTCCCAAGCACCGAGATTACAAGTGTATGTACTATACCCAGTGTGATGACTTTCTCTAAACATATTAATACATTTGTCAGGAGGGAAGGAAATGCTCTTCTGGAGGATTCTAGAAGAAAATGATCTAAGTGATCTGAAAACACACAGGCTGGTTTCCAGTGGAAAGGCAACCCGTAAAAGCAAATAGGACACTTTCAATGTGTCAGTGGGCTTTCTGCAGCTTGTTTAGTTTAACAGTAGTCAAGGTAGTCTGAAATAATACATTTCTTTAAAGTCTCATCTTAATATTGGTATATTGGTTTATGAATACTTTATGAAACAGCTCTGCATTTAGGGATAGCTATGAAATGTGTAAACCTATCCTATCCATTAGTACTCTCAGTTGTGTAAGAATAGAGCCAGGCATGGAGACAGAAACAGGTGGATCTCTGTGAGCACCAGGCCTAGCTAGGGCTACAGAGAGACCATGTCTCAAACAAAAGAAAACAAAACAAAATACCAGATGAGCCTATCGCTGTTCAAGTCTTGGCTCTGCCCTTGGTTGGCTGTATGCCTTGAACAAATTCTTACTTCTGTAAACCTCTGTTCCTCGATTTATAAAATATGGCTAATAGTACCTTGTGATAAGAATTAGGTGAATCAATATACACAAAGTTTTACAGCCATGGTATGGTAAGAACAAAAATGCAAGTTTGTTAAAGAAATACACTTGACCATATTCTTTTAAAATATTCTTTTGTGAGGACAAGATTCTGTCGCATAGAACACTGGACTGAAGACAAGGAACACAGAAGCAAAGAGGAAAATATGTCAGGCAAGCCCAACAACTGGAGAACAAAGCTTCTTCCTTTGGAATCCTGACAGCATGTGGGTGTCTCAGACACCCGCAAGTTGGAAATTCAACACACAACATAGAAGCATAGAATCTGAGCAATACCAGTTGCTTCTGTCCAATCTGATTGTTTTTTTCTGCAAAAGTTTGTTCGGTGTGTTCTTCTTGAGTGGATTTGTTCTTATCCGATTGTTCGTTCATCTTGAGCACTAAAAAAGTTAATTGCAGAGAAATAAAACACATTTATATCATACACCTTTAGTCATTTCATCTTATGGCTCCCTTTTATCTCCCTCATGTCCCCATTTCTTTCAAAGCCAGACTTCTTGAATGAGCTTGGCTTCAGTCACTCTTAACTCTTGCATCTTACTCTCCAAGGCCATTTCACCGGCATTTTCTCTTCCAGGTGCTCTACGAGCAAATCAATTGCATTTCTCACCATCCTTGGCATCATAGGCCTCTCTGGAACAGGCAACACTGGGGACCAACCCTCTCCTGCATAAGAAGACTGTGGATTCTTACACCTCTATCTTTCTCCTCTGTATTTACTCTTTTGAAAGAGAGTGAGGCATCTAGATGTCATTCATTCCCAGCAATTATAAAGCTTCCTTTCATTCCCATGCCTTCTGACAGTGCGTTTTATCATTTGCAAAGCTGCCATTAAAAGTCTTGACCCTAGGGCTGGAAAGATGGCTCAGTAGTTATACAAGCACTGACTGCTTTTGCAGAGGACCTGGGTTCAATTCCCAGCACCCACACGGTGGCTAACAATCGTCTATTAACTCCAGTTCCAGGGGAATTCGATGTTCTCTTCTGATCTCTATAGGTATTGCATGATACAGGTACACTTACATATATGGAGACAATACACTCATACACGTAAAAAAATGAAAACAAATAAAAAATATTTAAAAAAATAAAAAGTCTTGACCCCTTCACTAGAGCTTTCTGACACATTTCTAAAGCAACTTGAGATAATTGAAAGTCATTACTTTGTCATAACACTCAGTTGCTAAAATGCCTGTAACTGAGTTTAAAATAGCACCAGGCATCCAAGGTGCTAGTGTGTATGCTTTGTATGTTTACACATATGTGGGTGATTAATGCAAAATCAATAAGCAATGCTGATAGTGAGCATATTGTATAGGGCTGGTCTGTAGTGCTCCATGAGAAAAGGCCACACTATAGAAGGAACTTCCACAATCCCAGCTGCTTTTCCCACCTCTCATCAGTTACGTTGCTGATTACAGGGTGTTTATTTCTTCCATAGGAACCTCGGGGTTAAGCTCTGTTAGGTTGGTGTGGATCATTAGGCACCAGCTCCTTGCTGACCAACTGAGATCAATGGGTCTTCTCCTGACATCTAGTCGACACCTCTAGCTGCTCCCTCCTCTGTATACTACTTCCTATTTCCCAATCTTAGGTAAGGAAATAATGTCAATTTTTCTTTTCTGGTATTTCTAGCATTGTTTCTTCCTTTCTGTTCTCTATGGAGTAGTTTATCTTAATCACAACAGTAATTCTAATATGATCAGTGGCAGTATAAAAAATGGCAGTACATTACCCTTCACCAAGATGCCAGCTTGACTAACTTTTAGACAGGTTTCTTTCTGGCCTCTCTTTCCATATGTTGTGAGGTGTTTTACCAGAGAAGACCACTCAAAGTTTTGCCGAATGAAAGTCATTGCTGGCCAGGGCTGCTACACAAGGTTGTCGGAACCCAGGTGTGTAGCCCTGAGCCATCCCTAGGGTAAGCTTTTATACAGAGAAACCATAACCATGGCTGAAAAGTGTAAGTGCCCAAGCTTACAGGTGCAAAGCCCCCTTGGCAATTTCTATTCTATTAAGCAACAATTACTATTTTGCAGAAGCAAGCCAAGCATAGCCTACAGAAGCCATATATCTGCACTTAGCAGGTGCTCTCCAGGACACTCTGCCCTGTTCCCAAGATAACTGGGGTCCTGCTACATGTGTTCTCATATCCTGATAATTTCAGAGATTAGAGTCAGCCTAAACTTTAACAAGAAGGTGCCCTACTACATACCAAGTATTTACGTAGGGGAAAAAAACCCAAGATATTGGCTATTGGAAAATTTTCTCTGCCCTTTACTACTTTACTATCAATCATTTCACAAAAGGACTATCCTTCTTAAAGACAGGGAAGTTCCCCCTTTGAAATTCAATCAAGGAAGATATGATCAAGGAACATAGCACTCTCTCTTCCATTCTACATGGGAAGATAAGAGTCTAACCTTGATCTACTACTAACTAGCAAATGTAATACAGATGAACTTATCACAGAGAAAGACATTTGCAAACTCAGAAGTCACTTAGTGTTCTGAACACATCCTACTGACCAGTGCCAAGTTCTTCAGTACTTATCTACCCCTTAAGAAACTTTTTACCCTTTGCTTCAATGCAGCTGAGTTCAGACAGTTCTGGTCTTTTATTGCAATAGCCTTCCTTGCATGATTAAAAATGCCTGTTAGCAGATGGATGAATAAAGAAAATGTGACATAGGTACAGAATAGAGTACTATTTGGTCACAAAAAAAAATTAAATCATGTCATTTTTCAGGAAAAATGGATGGAACTGGAGGATACCATGTTAAGCAAAATAAGAAAAACACAGAAAAACAAATATCACAAGTTTTCTCATATATGGAAAATAGAGGAGAAGGAGGAAGAGCAGGAAGAAGAGAACAAAGGGAAAACATGAAAGTAGATAAGGGAATATTAGGAAAAGGGAAGGAAATTGGGGGCCGGGGAGAAGGGAGACAGGGTAGACCAGTGCATGATATGCATCAATAGAAATCAAACAATGAGTCCCATGCATTTTACAGTTACAGTACAATTTTTTAAATGAGGGAAAAGCCTAGAGGGGTGGGTTGCACTTTGTACAAAGTGTGGTTTTTTTCTTTGACACTGTTGAATGCAATTTCAGATTTTATCAACCAAACACTGCTGCAGATCATTTTCCAATATGTATAAAATCCTGTAAAGCTATTTTATTTTATTGTGAAGCTGTTCTAAAACCATAAATTCTTTACTAAACTCCAGACCTCCTAAAGTTATAGAGAATCATGATAATCTGTGTAGTTACAAACTCTGTACGAATCCAATTTTAGGAAATTATGGAAGATATTGGAATAGGAAAAGCAGATATCATTTTCTCCATCCAGTCTTGCCATCTCATCCCTAAATACATTGCCCATTCCACACATTCCCAAACTGTTCATCTAGTACATTCTGACCTTGTTTCCATTCCTAAATTAGAAATTTGTTAAGTATTTCTCCTAAAGGTTTTGGTGATTGCTCTCGGTTTGCACCCAGCTTCCCTGGAGGACAGTGAAAGTCTATCACAGTTGTTTCCAACTAGTTGCCTAGATGCATCTCAGCACAAGGGCACTTGGGCCAATGCTACCTGGCTTGACTGCTGTCACTAACATCCTCCCATCTCTCAGCTAACCAGAGCTTTTCACGTTGAGCTTTGAGCCCTGTCTCCCTTCCAAAAGGCTCCTCCTGATCCACTCAGATTGTCTTCTCTCTTGGGCTCAGTTTGGAGCTTCTTCAAGAAAATTTCTAAAAGGAGCTCCAAATCCCTTTGCATAATAAATATTTCTCCTCAAAGGAAAGATTTTAAAGAGTGTCTGTACAAGCAGAAGCTTTCCTGAAAAGGCATGGGATTTAAAGTACACTGGGAGAGTTTCCTTAGGAAAATCCTTTGTTCAAGGCACAGTTACTTAAGTCACTCCTGAAATGTATGTTTGGCACATAAACGAGGAAAGCTGCTCTTTTGTGTTCCTAGTTTCATTTCTGTTGCTGTGATGAAATACTCTGACAAAAGCAACTTAGGAAAGAAATGGTCTATTTTAGCTCAAGGGTCCAGCTTACATACAGTCAATCATTACAGGGAAACCACAGCGCCAGGAGCTTGAGACACCTGGCCCCAGAACCCACGGTCAAGAAACACAGGAATGAGTGCATCCTGGCACTCATCTTGCTTTCTGTTCTTTTATTCCATTCATGATCCCATCTAGGGAACTGTACCCCTCTTACCTAAATTGCCATAATCAAGGTAAGTCCCCATGTCCCCTGGCCAACTAGTCCTAGATAATCTCTCACTGAGACTTTCCTCACTGGAGAGTCTAGAGTGTGTCAGGTGGCCTTTAATCCCAGCACTAGGGAAGCAGAGGCAGGTGGATCTCTGTGAGAGCAAGGCCAACCTGATCTACATAGCAAGTTCCAGGCCAGCTGGGGCTACAGGGAGACTGTATCTCAACCCCCACCCTCTGCAAAAAAATAACAAAAAACAAAAGAACAAACAAAGAAACAAAACCCTATCCATCACATATTCCAAATAAAGCAAAAAAAAAATTATAATAAAATTTCACAAGGTAGTGAAATTATAATTAGGTTTTGTTATAAACCCAAAACATTGGTCCCAGGAAAGTAATAAAAACGCCCCTTCCCTTTCCCTTGTTTGTAGTTCCTAAGGCAGAAGTTCTTAACCACACAGTGCAGGGGGTCTTTCAATTCAGAGATGGCTCAGCGGTTAAGCACTGACTGCTCTTGCAGAGGTCCCAGGTTCTATTCCCAGCACCCACATGGTGGTTACGAACTGTCCTTAACCCCAGTTCTAGGGGAATCCAAAGCCCTCTTCTGACTTCCATGGCATTGCACAACACGGGCGCACTCACATACACGCAGGCAATACACTCTCACACATAAAATAAAAACAACAAAATATTTTTAAAAAATAAGTTAAAAAATGCGTATTTATTTCCACTAACTTTTAACTGAAATTCCTGCATTTCCTTCTGTAATAATGGAACCAGGAAACCCCAGAGGTGTTAGTAATACTACAGCTTGGTTGACTATTCAAGCACAGATTTTAGTAACCTGAAATAAGAACATACGTTTAAAAATTGAAATGAAAAAAGACCACAAAGCCAAGCAGGGTGGTTTGTGAGTTTAAGCCCAGTACTCAGGAGACAGAGGCAGGCAGATTTCTATGAGTTCGAAGTCAGCCTGGTCTACATAGTGCATTCCAGGCTAGCCAGGAATAGTGAGACCCCATCCTTAAAAACAAAAATAAACTGACTTTAGAAAGATGTTCCAAGACCATGCTTCTAGAGCTACACAAGGTTCCTGCTTATGGTCAATAAACAGGCTTGTATCAGAATATAAAGCCATGAACTGATTTCTGAAGGACAATATTTCTCTGCAATATATTAGAAGAACCGCCCAGTGAGTTTAGAGAAGCAGGTAATTTCCCATTGCTAGCCTGTGCACTTTCCTGTACTGACACCATACCCCATCTTCTGGCCACTCTTGGGCTGGATCCCCTCCAGGAATACTTTTGGAATTGAGGAATCTCTAGAAGAGACTTTCTTTGTATTGGCCCATGTTTTAGATCTTTCATAGCTAATCTGACATGACCTTAGGAAAAAATACAGTGTTTCCCAAATTGATTTCACATTCTTTTCATCATATATAACAACAGGATTTTCTACATGGTTCCAGCTTATGCTTGAAAATGAGCTTCTTCTGTAGCTGGATGATATGGAGTCAAGCTGTCCTTCCCATCTCCAAGAATGGTGGAGATGGGGACAGTAGGTTCTTGGAAGAGGCTCTTAATATTTTTGTATGTGTCAGGAACTCTTATGATAGACAGTGACATCAGTGGACTATTTATCAGAATTGCTTTTGATCACATAAAATCTGTAACATTACAAAGGAAACCAATTAGACTAAAATGCATTTATTAAATTATTGGGATAGCAATAACTGATAGCAGTTTTGTGCTTCATTATTAACATATCAAAGAGAGGATCTATGAATGGGTCTAAGAACCACCCTTATTTTGAAGTGGTGAAGATAACTTTTCACATTATTTCCTAAAAGACTTATCTTCAAATATAGTCACCTTGGAATTTGGGCTTCAATCTATTTATTTGGCACAATACAGGCCACTGCAATCAAATTTACCTGTTAAAATTTCTTATTTGGCTTATTGCCTTTTTGAGACAGGGTCTCCCTATAGCACCAATTGGCCTGAAACTCACTATGTAGACCAGGGTGGCCTTGAACTCACAGAGATTCACCTGCCTCTGCATCCCAAGTGCTGGGATTAAAGGCATGTCCCAACATGCCTGGCCCTAAAATTTATTTTTAAAAAGCTGTACTAAAATACTCCTAATGAGCCAGATATTTCTTCAGTACTAGACTAGATTATTGCTTCTTAAATTGAGCATCAGATGAAGCATTGGCTTATACATAAGTCATGATGTCTAAATTATCCATAATGGATAAATGCAGTTTACTTTTAAACCTTAGCTTCATACCCTGATAAGTTGTAGACTCTGTAGAGGCCTCAGGAAGCTAAATTATCCAAGAAAGAGCACCAAGTCAAGTCTCTGTCTTCAAACTCTTCTGAGGCACAGGCCACAGAGGAAGCTCCATTTTAATCACACTTACCGTTAGGGTTCCTTGATGATAACTGATAACTGATAACTGATACCCATTTCTTTTCTTGTTTTGTGAAGAAATACCCTGACAGAAACAACTTAAGGGAGAAGGGGTTATTTTGGCTTACATTTCAAGGGGATACAGTCCATCATGGTGAGAAGGTACATCAGTAGCAGTAACAGGAGACAACTGATCACAGTGAATCCACAGTCAGGAAGCAGAAAAAATGAACAGGAAGTAGGGCTAGGCCATAAAGCCTCAAGGCCCACCTCCCCCCACCCCCCACTGACCAACTTCCTCCAGGAAGGTTCCACCTCCTAAAGGTTCCACAGCATTCCAAAACAATGCCACTGGGACCAAAATTTCAAACACATGAGCCCATGGGGGGACATTTTACATTAAAACAACCCTTAGGATATATAGCTAATTTTATGAAAGCTTGCAGAGAATGAGTATTTTTCATCTGTATTCCTAAAGACACTAGTAAATTATCAAACAGAAAAAAGATTTGCCTTAAAATCTAACCCAAAAGTTGGCCTCTATTTTTATTCAGTGGTAGTTAAAGCCGTTTGCTCAGAGGCACTATCTCTAAGAAATCCCTGGAAAGGTATTTAAAAGTAAGATATATAGACATTCATACAAAAGAGTCAAACTCATTTTTTCAACTGATTCTGTCACTAGCCTTACTTCCTATACTTATTAAAAATTCTAGGTCACTGATGTAATTGATCAGGGTCTGGTCTCACCAAGGGCATATCTGGTAAAGGGAGTTTGGGTGGTCAATCAATTCATTCCCTTGCTGCTCTCTCCCAATTGAGTCAGCTGTCTTCAAATCTACAAAACTGTTTAATACCCTCTAAAAAGGATAAGACAAAAAGATAGCAAAAGCCTCCACTGTCATTTGTTCATAAGAATTAAAGATACTGAGCTGCGTTTGGTGGCTCATGCCTATAATCTCAGACTTGAAAGTCTGAAGCAGGACTGCTGTGAATTTGAAGCCAGCTTGGGCTACATAGTACACAATGAGTTCCGGATCAGCCTGGGATACAGTGTGAGACGTTTTCTAAAACAAACAAACAAAAAAGAGCTAAAAGTAATCTTTCAAGATGGTGGTTAAAAACACAAGGTTAATGTTTTATAAACAACAGTATGTAGGGATAACAAGGGATACTCTTATGGCTGTTTGCTCCATCAAACACATACACAGACGGGGTTGGAGAGATAGCTCAGCAGTTAAAGACAATGGCTACTCTTGCAGAGGGCCTGGGTTCAGTTCTCAGCATCCACACACATTGTGGCTAACAACCTTGTATAACTCCAGTTCCAGGGGATCTAACGGGCCTCTTCTGACCTCCACGGGTACTGCACAACATGGGTGCACTTGCATCCATGCAGGCAAAGTGCTCATACACATAGAATAAAAATAAATAAATAAAACTTGAAAATCACACAAATATTTGTGGCTTAATATAAATCAACATAAAACACATGTAGGTATTTAACATTATTTGAAAGTGTACTTAGCAGAGAGTCTGATAATCTCTAGAAGACAATACTCCACATGCTTGCTAGTACTAATGTTGTATTTGTAGCAATCTGATGCCCACTTAAAACCAAACCATCTGGGTCTGTAACATGACAGCAGCTACAAGGGCCTCTTTGTACCCTATTTATAATGTTGTTACATTGAAGTATGCATTCAAATCCTTCAGTGCAATGTTAAGGATTATGAAAAACAGAAACTTGTCTGTTTACCCTGCCCCATGGATGGAAGAATAGGGCTCATATGAGACCAGAGGATAGGAAGACTATTTTCAACATTATTCCTGTGCAGCCTATAGAACCATTCACCTCAAATGCTTAAGTATAGAGGATCTTCCTCCCAGATTCCAACAGCCCTTTCATGCTCCTTTCTTAGTTTTCACTTTTATTTCAGTCCACACTGCAATAAAGGATCTCCGATTGTGTTGTACTCTTAACTACAACACATTAACATGGCAGCATTATCAGAGTCAGCGTTCCGTGCCTTGTTTGTGTTTTCTCTCCTAGCCTGATTTAACCTGCGTTGTTTGTGGAGTGCCTTTCAAATGACTGACCTGTGACCCTTTATAGTTCTGTTTCTTAATGACAGTTGCCTGATGAAGCCAAAGCAGTGCATGGTAAAAGGAAGGAAGAGCACATACCTTTCAGGTAGATGAAAAGGAGAGAAAGAGAAACTGTACTGCCTTGTTTCCTTTGTTTTGCTAAGAAACCATAGAACCCTCAAGGGAAAAATCATAAAGTCTCAAAGGTGTTTCTACAATTTAATGCTTTTATTATAATCACTGGGAGGGAGAAGAGAGGCAGAAAACGGGGGGTGGGGGGGTGTCAGTGTGGCCTGGCTCTCAAGTCCTATGAGATCAGACAGGGATAGTTCAGCTTTTTTCCCATCTTCCATTCAAAATAAGGAACTAATCAAGAGTTTTGACTCTACTGCCCATCTCACATCTCACCTTCAAGTGCTTAATGTGGATATCTAGTTACCCGTTATTTTATACTCCACGTAAATACGACACTATGTACGTATTTTCAACATAAAAGCATGAAAATAAAACTGTTGTCTCAAGAGAAAACTAACCCATGTTTATAAACTGTGTCCACAAAAAGAATTAATCTCTAAATTACCACTCTCTAAACATTGTCTTCTGCCACTAGGACTCAGATATTATGCTGTGAGTCATTAAAACCACTTCCCTGGCAGCTTAATACCAGCCCTGTTCACTTACGAATTATAGGGTAAAACCCACTATTTCATTCCTAATTATTTTTGCTGCAAAGAACAAGGAAAGGAAACAAAATTGTTGGCTAAAGGAGATTGCAATCAACCTGGTAATGATGCAAAACAGTAAGGTGGTTCTAGAATGAACTATTTTGACCTGAACAAATACCATGGCACTACTGTACCTCTGAGCAAATTGTACATAATCCAGTGTACTTCCATCTTGCTAGTTGTGGACTGATAAAGCTCAAAGCAGGTAAAAGAAATCCTACTAGACTTTTCCACGGACAATCACATTCTATGAAAACATATTCTTTGACTAAGTTTGGCTTTATTCTTACAAAATCAGAAGAAGGTACTCTTTGCTGATGTTACTATACAAGATGCTCAAAAACCCTAAGGAAAAACAAACATCATTGGCCAAGTTCAAGGACAGTAAAGTTCTTTAATTAGGCAAAGGAAGATCCTCTAGCTGGGAAAAATAGTAACCAACCAAGAAAACAACCAACCAGAAACTTTTATTAAAAAGTTAGGGTACTGGGGGCTGGAGAGATGGCTCAGCGGTTAAGAACACTGGCTATTCTTGCAGAAGACCTGGGTTTGAATTCTAGCACCCACATGGCAGCTAACAATTGTCCATAACTACAGTTCCAGGGGATCTGATAGACTTTTCTGTCCTCTGTGGGCATTGCACGACGCGGGTGCGCTTACCTACGTGCAGGTAATACACGTATACATATAAAACAAAAATAAATAAATAAAAAGTACATTACAAAAAGGGTACTAAAAAGTAATGTATCACAGCATAGAAAATCATTGCTTCCCCTTATTTCTTTGATTTAAATAATTAGACAATATTATTTATGTTTCTTAAGCATACCTTAAAAAACAATTTTTGAACCATCAACTGATAGACTTTCTTACACTTGTTACATGACTTGTTACTAATACAAATTACTTGATGTTCTGGTTTGTTTTCTGCTACTGTCATAAAACATTCTGTGATAAAACATTCTGACCAAAAGAAGCTTGGAGGAGGAAAAGATTTGGCTTACACCTCCAGGTCATGGTCCATCACTGAAGGAAGTCACTGCAGGAACTCCAGTAGAACCCTCCAGGAACTGGAAACTATGGAGGAATGCTACCTGCTGGATCACGCTGTGTCTCATTCACAGGCTCTTTGTTTTTTTTCTGGTCTTTTTGAGACCCCCAGCTGGCCTGGAACTCACTACGTAGGCCAGGGTGGACTTGAACTCACTGAGATCCACCAGCCTCTGCCTCCAGAGTGCTGGGATCTAAGGCGTGCACCACCAGGCAGGCCCAGCTTATTTAGCTTTCTTACATACCTGCCGGGGAAATGGCACCACCCACAGTTGTCTGGGCCTCCTCCTATATCAATTAAGACTGTCAAGACAATCCTCCCAGGCTTATAGTTTGATACATTCCGTCTGACCGGAAAACGTGGTGATGGGGGAGGGGGCCAGGGCTGCCCGTCACATAGTTAAGATGCGGAAAGAAACAGGAAGTGAGACTGGGCTACAAAACATCAAGGCCTACCGGCAGTGACTCATTTCTTCCGACAAGGCTCCACCTCCTAAACATTCCACAACCTTCCCAAACAGCACCATCATCTAGGGATCAAGTATTAAAACACAGGCCTATGGAGGACATTTCACATGGAAATTTCCAAAAGTCATAGCATTTCTCTTACAGATTACGATCTAATTTTAAGATACTGTGTTGGATAGATTCAGTTGTCAACTTGACACACCTGGGTGAAGGGAACCTCAATTGAGGAATTTCTTTCATTTGATTGGCCTGTTGGCATGTCTGTGGGCCATTTTTTAAAATTGTTACGTGATGTGGGAGGGCCCATACCAAAGTGGATGGTGCAACCCTGGGCAGGTTGTCCTGTGTTGTATAAGAAAGGAGGCTGAGCACAGGCCAGGGCAGCAAGCCAATAAGCAGCATTCCTCCATGGTCTGTGCTTCAGCTCCTGCCCCCAGGTTCCTGCTCTGAGCTCCTGCCCTGGTTTCCCTCCATAAAGAACTGTAAACTGAAGGTGAAATAAACCCTTTCCTCCCCAAGTTGGTTTTGGTCATGGTGTTTATCACAGCAATAGAAAGTATTTAGGACAGATACAGAAGAATATTTTTCAGTGCCTCACTAACGTTGATATTCTGGAAATCATTGTCCTTTCACTTAACTTTTACTAACTAATTTACTATTTCTTTTTCATGTTTTCTCAGGTAAACTAGAGATTAAGTTGAAGGTAATATAAAATCAGTTCCTTTTTCAAATGAAGGATTCACATTTTATTTATTATATGTATGCGTGTATTGCCTGCATGCATGTAAGTGCACCTGTGTTGTGCAAAGCCTGCAGAGGTCAGAAGGGGGCATCAGATTCCCCTGGAACTGGAGTTAATGATGGTGTTTAGCCACCATGCGAAATAGAATAATTTAAAAATATTATTACTATTATTGTTTTGGTTTTTTTGAGACAGGGTTTCCCTGTGGCCCCCAGCTTGCCTGGAACTCGCTATATAGACCAGGCTGGCCTCAAACTCACAGATATCTGCCTGCCTCTGCCTCCCAAGTGCTAGGATCAAAGGTGTGCACCACCACGCCCGACTTAAAAAACATAGTTTTAAGGGCTGGGGAGATGACTCAATTGGTAAAGGGCTTTCTACACAAGCATAAGAACCCACGTGCACACACCACACACATACATACCCTGAACTATACATGTACATATAGATATATATGTATATGTGCATATTTATAGTTTTAAATGAAAAAGCAGCATATAAAATATATTTACTGTACCGATATTCTTCAATTTACAGTGGGTTCCCCAATCAATCCATAATAAGTTTTTAAAAATGCATATATGGCTGGAGATGCAGCTCAGTGGTAGAATACTTATCTAGCATGCACAGGTCCTTGGGTTTGATTACCGGTAGTGCTACCAAATAAAGGGAAAAACACAACCTGGCCTTGGCATAGACTGTCATTTTTCCTTCACTGTGCTCACATGGGTAACTAGGACTTGTAACTGCATGCTGCTGCTCAGTATCACAAGGAAATATCATACCATGTACCAGTAATTTTGGAAACTGTCAATATCCTAAATTTAAAGTTGCTTCCTACTAAATATGTATGTAAAAATTAGATATAGTATTAAAAAATAAAATCAAAGAATCATAAGTTAAGCCATTGTAAGTCAGGATCATATGTATATTATCCCATTTATGAAAGAAGGGGATGTAAGAAAATTCCTATTGTGGCCAAATAATTTTTAATAAACTCAAACTGCTATAGGATGTTAAAACTCAATATGATGTAGGATGTTTGTTGTGATGTAACTGAAAAGTCATTGACTTTGAGAGTCATGAGCATCAAAGGGGACTACAGCAGCACACATCTAGTTGTTTTTTTAAAATAATTTATTGTTTTTACTTTTTATGTGTATGAGTGTTATGCCTGCATGTAGATAAGTGCACCCGTGTCGTGCTATGCCCATGGAGGACAGAAGAGGCTGTTGGGTCCTCTGGAACTGGAGTTATGAACAGTTAGCTGCCATGTGGGTGCTGGGATTTAAACCGTGGTCTTCTGCAAGAACAGTCAGTGTCCTTAACTGCTGAGCCATCTCTCCAGCCCCAGCACACGTCTAGTTTTAACTTCCTAAATGTTTAAAGTCTTCCTCAGCAGCTACCAAATGAACTAGCACTGAGCTCATCCAACTCTTTAATGGAAAGACCCCCATGAGAATCACCATTATTTCCTAGTTTCTATGACTTCAATATGGCTTACTATGACTGTTGTTTAAAGTTCAGTGAAAATGTAATGAGCTGTATGTCTGAAAAGACACATTTCATAGTAGGAATCTCTGTGGAGGTTGGTAAGTGCATGGGGCTGAGCCAGGACCAGTAAGTAGGTCTATTGCTGGAGGCCTTCAAGGGTGTCGATAATTGCTGCTCCTTGAATCTTTTACTTGGTAAGCATTTAAAGATATGATTCCTGTCTGTGCCAGTTCAGGACCTCCAGCAGTTCCATTTTGGAAAACTTTCAAATGATTCTTATACAATTCCTTCCTTCCTTCCTTCCTTCCTTCCTTCCTTCCTTCCTTCCTTCCTTCCTTCCTTCCTTCCTTCCTTCCTCCCTCCCTCCCTCTCCCTTTCTTTCTTGGGTTTCCCTGTAGCACCAACCACCCTGTAACTTGCTGTGTAGACCAGGCCAGCCTCCATCTCACAGAGATCTGCCTGCCTCTGCCTCCCATGTACCGGGATTAAAGGTGAGTGCCACCACATCATCACACCAGGCAAGATATTTTATTGTATTACTATTGTATTTACTAATTACCACATACTTTTTTTTTTTTTACTAGAAATGCACTTGTTATGCTAATATTGTGTCATAATTTGATTTCCCCATGTCCTGCTTCACTAAGTAGTTCATGTGACTTCTGCTTGAATACATTTTGTGCTTGCTCCTTCCACAGTGCTTCTTGTTCTTTCTTCCAGGAATATTTTCTGTCATTGGTTTAATAAAACTATAGCTTGTTGGTAAAATAAGCATACTTTTTTGTTCCAGTAATTCTTCTTTAGGAAAAAAATTATTCTAAGGAAAGAAAGATCTTCACAAAAATTTACAATAGTAAGTCTTGTGTTAATTCCTAGATTGTAGAATTGCTAAATTGGGAAAGTAAAAAAAAAAAAAAAAAAAAAGTAGTAATGACTTTCTAAGCAAGAATATAATATCAACAAGGAAAATGATACTGTGAAATTGTATGTGCTTACAAGGAATATTTATACACATGATTGATAAAGCAGGACTTTGTGGAACAATTTTGGTAAATGTTTTTCTAGGAATATAATCATGTCTTCCAATTTCCCAACTTATTGGCATGAATTTTCCCATAATATCATTGTGCTGACATTTATGTCTGCAGTATCTATAGTTACTTTTCCATCCATAATACTGTTTGTTTGTGCCTTCTTTTTGAGAGACTTTTCCATTCTATCAAAGAATTTGCTTTTTCAGCTGTCTTCTTTTTATATTTCCATTGTCCATTTCATATCCTTCTATAAACTTTCAGGAAATTTTACTATTCTTTGCTATATTTCGATGTTCTGTTTTCTTTTTTTCTTTGTTTTATGTGTTTGAATATTTTGCTTGCATGTATGTAAGTGCACCCATGTAGTACAATGCCCATAGAGGTGAGAAGAGGGTATTGGGTGCCCTGGAACTGAAGTTATGGACAGTTGTTAACCACCATGTGGGTACTGGGAACCAAACTGGGATCCTCCGCAAGGGAAGCCAGTGTTCTTAACCACTGATTATCTCTTCAGCTCCAGGTATTTATTTCATGATATATTTTTGTTTTGTTTTTGAAACAAGGTCTCCCTGTAGCCCCAGCTGGCCTGGAACTCACTGTGTAGACAGGATGGCTTCAATTTCACAGAGGTCTGCCTGTCTCTGCTTTCTTGACTGCTGAGATTAAGGGCATGTGCCACTATGCCTGGCATTTTTTCTTAAGATGTATATTTAGTTCATTAGTTTTCATTCCTTTTTTCCTTAACATAAGCTTTTAAGGAAATCATTATCATTAGGCTTTGCCTCCTTCAGCCCAGCTTCTCTCCTTTTATCCTCTTTGTATGTGTACAATAAATATGTCCAGCAGATGGTGCAAAAACCCTAATCCAGAAAATATTTTTTTTCCAGTGCTAGGGGTGAAATTCAGTTCCTTGTGTATGTATAAGAACTGAAACTTCAAAGAAAAGCATAATCCTTATTAAGTCAAGAATGTTACATGAAGGGTAACTCCTGTATGACCACAAATCAGTCAAAATGTGCCATTATGAAATCATCGTCTCCAGTAAATATTACAGTCAAGGAGGACTCATATCACAGTAAGGAGGAAGCTCTGCAATAAGGTGAGCCAAGGCTGCAGAGCGAGCATCTGTGTGGAAGACTAACAGGAGTGAGCGTCTGTGTGGAAGACTAACAAGAGTGGACAAGCTAAACTTCAACACAATACTGTACCTAGACAGGACTTTGGAGATCAGACAGTCCATAAGCTTTCAAATACTGTTCAAAAGTTTTTCTCTAAATAGAACTTCAGTATATGAAATTTACAAAAGTAGAGCTGTTGTAACTAGGGTGGAGGGAACAGGAGTCATACTAAGCCTTCTCTTCATCCCAGCCAGTCTTATCCCTTCAGTGGCTGATAGAAATCACGAACTGCCTGGAGACTTCTAGGTAAGATGGCAGGCTTGAAGCGGCTCCATCTGACCCAGTGAAGCACAAAAGGCACACACTAGCCACAGAAATTCTAAGCAGAAAGAGCAGTGCTGGAGTTTATTATAATTTATGGTCTCAAATATATGCTACATAACTATAAGAAAACAGCATAGCACTGGCACACACACACACACACACACACACACACACACACACACACAAAATAGACATGTAGGCCAATGGAAAAGAATAGATTACCCATAAATAGACTCACACAATTATAGCCACATAATTTTTCACCAAGTTGTCAAAAAATATACATCATAGGGATCTGGGGAGATGGTTTAGCCAGTAAAGCACTTCCCATGCAAGCATGAGGGACAGAGTCCTGATCCCCAACACCCACCAAATAGCCAGATGGCCTTGGCAGGACACCTGTAATCCTAGTGCTCAGGAAACAGGATAGGAAATCTCTGTCTGGCTACCTATATGGCCAGCCAAACCAGTGAGCTCTGGGTTCAAGTGAGAGATCTTGCCTTAATATATAAGATGGAGGAGAGATATTAAATACAACATCAACCTCTGTACACAAATGCACACGCACATACATGCACACCTGCACACAAAGGTGCACCCACACAGATATGAACACTCATACATGTACACACACACACACACACCATATATTGAAGAGTGTTTAACAAAAGCTGTTGGGAAAACTGGATTTCCACATGTTGAAGAATGCTACTAGATCCATTTCTTGCCTTGAACAAAAACCTATTTGAAATGGGTCAAATATATGAATGTAAGACCTGAAACTTTGGAATTGCTAGAAGAAAGATCTTGAGAAAAGCTTCAAGTGCTCACGTCAGCAGCACATATACTAAAATTGGAATGATACAGAGATTAGCCTGGCCCCTGTGCAAGGATGACAGGCAAAATCATGAAGCAGGCCATATTTTTCAGGTACACACAAGCACAACTAAATGAACAGTGTATTATGTGTGTGTATGTATGTGTAACAATAATAATCGAAGAAGAGGACAAGACATCGAGAGGGAGTGGGGTGACAAGGGAGGAGTGGGTGGGGACTGACAATAGTCATGTATGAAATTCTCAAAAATTAATTAAAAATTAATAATAGCTTCAAGATGTAAACACAGGCAAGTAATTTCTGAAAAGAACTCCAATAGCACAGGAAGTAATCCCAGGAAGTGACCGATGGGTTCATATGAAATTAAGACACTTCTGTACAGCAAAAAATAATAATAATAATAATAATAATAATAATAATAATTGCTAGAACCAAGGGAGAACCTACAGAATGGGGGTGGCCAACCACCCACCAGAAAAGAGGTTAATACCTAGAATATGTGAAGAACTGCAAAAATTGAACACCAGGAAACATCCATCAATTAATGGGCTAATGTGCTGAACAGATAGTTCTCAAAAGAATACAAATGGACAGTAAATACTTGAAAAAAGTTCAACATACTTAGCCATCAAAGAAATGCAAAATAAAACACTGAGATTTGTTTTCACCCCACCAGTCAGAATGGCTTAGCATCAAAATATTAAATCTACCCCCACCCCCAAAAAAGAGCCAGCCATGGTGGCACACACTGTTAATCCCAGCACTCAGACACAGAGGCAATTTCTGTGAGATTGAGGTCAGCCTGGCCTACATAGTAAATTCCAGGCCAGTTGGGGCTCCAGGAAGACCCTGTCTCAAAAAGACACAAAAAAATTAAATGGCAAATGGCAAGGATGGAAGGAAAGAGGAACTCTAATATACCGTTGGTAAGAATGTAAACTAGTGCAGCCACTGTGAAAGGCAGTATGAAAGTTTCTCAAAAAAACTAAGAATTGCCATATGACCCATTTTATATACCAACTCATTCTCTATCATACACACTCACACATATATGTGTGTGTATATATGTGTGTATATATATGTATATATGATTCTAAGTAAACATACTACAGAAAAATGTATACATCTATGCTACGGCTGCACTATCTGCAATCAACTTGGATGCCCATCAACATATGAATGAATTTTAAAAATGTGATACATATTCACAATGAAGTTTTGTTCAGTCATGGAGGAAAATGAAATTTTGATATATGTAATAAAATGTATGGAAATGGAAATCATGTTAGGTGAAATTTGCCAAACTCAAAAACAGATACAGAATTTGGATTTCTTTCAGAGATCCTGGATTGACTCTGTGTGTGTGTGTGTATGTGTAATGAAACCAGAAAGCAGATCATTAATAATGGAAGTGGAAGAAAAGAGGGAAATTGATACAGGAAAAGTGGGATATCTTTGAGTTTGACAGAGGCCTTCTCTCTTGACTCAAGTGGGCTCAGAAATTAGAGTGCTAAACACTCATGATCACACACAACATCCACTGAGTCAGTGATCTCTAGGTTCTTGTCTCATGAATTCAAAGAATGGAATTCACAGACTACAGAGGGTGAGTTTTTGAAAGAAGTATTTTATTATTGGAAGCTTAAGAGAAGACAGAGCTCCAGTATAGCAAGAGTGAATCCTAGGAAATGGGATACCATTGAGCTGCTTGTCTGAGGGCTTTTATAGCACTGAGAGCAGAAAGTAGGGTGAGACATGGGGAGGTGGATGGTCTAGCTGTGGGTCTACCCACAAGGTGTCCAGGTGCCTCTTCAGTTTGGGTCAGGTCTTTATGTGCAGCATTCAGGCAAGGATGCTGTCCTACTTTGCTTTCCTGCTGCTGTGATTAAACACTTGCCAAAACCAACTTGAGGAGAGGATTTATTTCCACTTACAGCTTACAGTCCATCATGGAGGGGAGCCAGGGCAGGAGCTCAAGGCAGGAATCTTGAAAGCAGAAACTGACACAAAGACCATGGAGGAACACTGCTTACTGGTTGCTCCTCTGACCTGTGCTCAGTCTGCTTCCTTACACAACCTAGAACCACCTGCCTAGGGGTGGTACCACCCACAGTGGACTGGCACCACCTGTAGCGGGCTGGACCCTCCCTTATTACTCAACAATCAAGAAAATGATGACAGACATGCCCACAGGCCCATCTGATAAAAGAAATTCCCCAGTTGAGATTCCCTCTTCACAGGTGTGTCAAGTTGACAACCAACGCCAACCATGACAGGTGCTCATTTAGGAGAAGAGGTAACAGGCAACATGGAGCAGAACTCTCTTGGCATTCCAGGCCTATAATAAGGACATTCGTGGAACTGCTGCTTTGGGACCCCTGTTCTTCCTGACCAGTGTTTATCCTATTCTCCTCATGATATATATTCATGAAATGATAAGTATTCACAAAAGGGGTGAATATTTGGGAGGAGGAAGGAAACCAGTCAGGAGGCACAAGGGAGGGCAGGAAGGGAGAGGGCTTAATTACAACAATGAACAATGAACACATGTATGAAAATGTTATAATGAAACAGTTTACTTTGTATGCTAACTTAAAACATTAATTATAAATAAATGCTGACAAAGAAAGAGGAAAACAAAAAATGAAAAATTTCAATCAACATTTGTAGAAGCCATAAAATTCTAAGAGGTCCCAGAGAATACCACGAATGAAGAGCAATATTTTCAATTTACTGCTAAGAAAAGGAATCTTTGGAGAAGTTTTGTATTAAAAATAGAAAATATGAAAAGCAAACAAAAATCATTAGATGCTTTTAAAAGAAACCATCAATAAGGGTGTTTGAAAACTATTCATAAATTCAACAACAATGCTTTTTTAAATTTTGACAATGGACAATAAATTAGAATTTATGATTTATTAAGTTTCTAATAACTGCAATCTTGGCATCATTTAAATCCATTTTATGGTTGCATATGGTTTTTGGAAACTATATGAGACTCAGCATTTAAGCTAAAAGTAGCTCTCATGAGTAATGCAAGCATATTTCTAGGTCGTATTTATATCAGTGAGGTTTATTTATATCAATAAAACATCTTTAGGCTGTACTTTTTTCATAGTCTATAATTTCTAAATGCAACCATGACCCATTACAAATAGTATTTTGCTTTCTGTTGCTGTTACAAAACACTGATCAAATCCAACTTGGGGAGGAAGAGTTTTATTTCATCTTACAGGTTCATCATTAAGGGAAGTCAGATCAGGAACCCGAGGCAGGAACTGAAGCAGAGGCCAGGAACAAAGCTTTTTACTAGCTTCTTTCTCTGTTCATACTCAGCTATCTTTCTTATAAAGCCAGGCCCATCTGCCTAGATATGGTACCACCCACAGTATTCTGTGTCCTCCTACATCAATTAGCAATCAAGAAAATGCCTCACAGACCTGGCCATAGACCAATCTGATAGTGGAAATTCCTCAATTGAGGTTCCTTCTTCCCAGGTATGTCAAGTAGACAACTAAGATTAGCCACCACAGTAGCATAAAGTTAGTCACTTCAGAACTTCAGAAAGTCCATAAGAACCTATCTAATGCTTTCAAGGTAGATGCAACAACCTATTTACCTAAAATTTATTTCCAATACAAATCCAAATTTATCCCAAAAATTATTCTTAAAAGGTTTTCTTTTCTGTGGCTGGAGAGATGGCTCAGCAGTTAAGAACACTGGTTGTTCTTGCAGAAGACCCAGGTTTGAATCCCAGCACCCACATGGCAGCTAACAATTGTCTGTAACTCCAGTCTCAGGGGATCTGACAGCCTTTTCTGACCTCTGCAGGGATTGCACAACACGGGTGTACTTACCTACATGCAGGCAATACACACATACACATAAAATAAAAATAATAAATAATTTTTTTAAAAGTGTAATGAAAAAAAAAAAGGTTTTCTTTTCTAAGACTATGTCTATACAAAGTCCTGCCTGTTATTTCCAAGAGTTCCTTCTATCTGCACTGAGAGCATCCGCACTGAGGATGAGCTGTTGCTTGCTGTTCCTACCTTGGTGGCATCTCAGTGCTACTCTACCATTTCAGTTCTCTACTACTTCATTTTAAGTGCCTCCATCAAAGTGCTGGCAGGTTTCTGTTTTCCTAATTGGAACCTGACTGCTACAAAAGAATCTTGGAAAATAGATTCTCAAGAAAAGATTTTGTATTAGGCTTGATCATTGGTTTAGTTTTGAGCATAGCTCTGTTACAGAGCGTCACTTTTAGGTGACCAGACAGTAATTAGCAGGCTTGGAGGCCATTGAGGATAGATTCTTCGTAATCAGCTTTGGACCCCACCAACCATCCCTTTCTCTGGTAACACCAATTTTAAGGAAAGCATCATAATTACCCCTCCTTGTGATTTAAAACACCACATGAAAGGGTGGCGGTATTAGGGCTTTATTGAGGCCTATTAAGGAAAGCTATTTCCTCTTGGCCAAGAGTATGGAATCTGAGTCTACTTCCGGCCCTGGGTCCCAAACATTGCATACTACTGTCTCCTCCCTTAAGAGATAATCCAGCTGGGCCTGTCAGTTACCTGTCCAGAAGGCCATCCCTAGGAAAAGCAGAGTCACCTGAAGATATGTTAATGAGGTGGGAAGAATAGTTATCTAGCCCCTTAATAAGAGAACGTGCTTATATATCCCAGAAGTCCCTCTGTATTAGTCAGGGTTCTCTAGAAGAACAGAACTGACAGAGTGAAAATACATATTTTAAAAATTTATTAATCAGCTTACTTTGAGATTGTAACAACAGCTGAATCACATCTGAGAAGCTGAGAACCTGGTAGTTGCTCAGTTCTTGAGGCTGGGTGAGTGCCTCAGCAGCCAGAGTAGTCCCACAATAGCTCTCACACTGGAGAGATGGAGAACCAGCAGTTCCTCAGTCCACAGGGCTCAGTGCCTCCGCAGTCCCCATCTGACACTAAAAATCCAGAGAGTTCCTGAAGAGCCGGTGACCTCAGTCAGTGATGGAAGCCTAGAAACACTGGCTCTGAGGTCAGCAAAGGAATCAGCAGCAGCAACAGGACAAATCAACTCAGTGTCCAGAGGAAGAGGGAAGGCCAAACAAGGACAAGTGAATGAATAATCCTGCTGCCATGTCCCTTTTTATCTGGGCTGCTACCAGAAAGTACCACCTATAGGCCATATTTGGGGTGGGTCTTTCCATATCAATTGAAGCAATCAGGACAATTCTTTAAGAGAGGCGCCCTGGGGAACCAGGTGATTTTAATTCCAGGCAGGATGCCTTTAAAACAGATCTTCACTGCTAAGCCTGCTTACTTCTCAGAGTTAACCCTTCCTTTCCCCCTTTCTATCTCTTTCTCAGGCACCTTTCCAAATCCTAAGTATGCTTGCCCAAACACCAGGGGTGTTCTCTGAGGACAGCCTCTTCGCCCCATCCCCAAACCCCTCCATCCTTGAGCCTGCTTCCTTGGACCCTGACTCAGAAGACATGACTGTCTCTTTTTTCCATCTCCTTCCTCTCAAGCAGCCGCAGAGATTTATAGCTTGTCTGCTCTGCTATTTTTCTCTCAAACCTTAAGAAAATGATCTCTGAGTTTCCTTATGAGTATATTTTAAAATTCTTTTATCAATGAAACTAAGAAACCACAAAGGGAACCCCATATGCCTCAGAAACATTGTCATGCTTACTCAATAAACATAATATTCACTGATGTGGTAGGTTACAGTGAGATACAGGCCTCTGCTGCAGCATCTATGAGATATAGGTTCCAGGACCCTGTTGACACAAAAGTACAACTCTCCCCTCTAAGGGGATAAACATTTATTCTGGAGCCAAATATGAGTGACCCTGGCCCAGGAACCCAGATTCAAGTGACCCCAAATTCCATATTCTAATAGGGTTAACAGTTTCATAAAGGATACAGCAAAAGAGAAATCTCAGCTACAGGCCTCAGATGCTGTCTGATGGTATGCTTAGCTTTTTGTTTGTTGGAAACTGTTTCTTTTGTTAATACATTCTATTAGTCACAAGATGTTAATTCAGAAATAGAGGTGGGCAAGGCGAGGCTATTTAGGGGTTAAAGGTAGCCTGAGATAAATGGTAATTCGGCTCCGGACCAGCAACATTCCAGACTCACCACACTCACTGAAGTGTTAATCAGTTGGTCAGCCTTTCAGGAAGTTCAGTTCAAGATGCAGGATTTTTCTGGGAACTTTCTTTTACAACCTCACAGGCACCAAACTCTTTATGTGCTCAAGCCCCTGTGTAGAATGGCATAGTATTTTTATATAGCTTTCACATATCCTTCTGCAGGCTTTAAATCACCTCTGCATTACCTATAAGACATATCATAATACAAATACTATGTAAATAGAGTAGTTACCAGGTTGCTTAGGAAATAGTGAGAAAAAGCCTGTGCACATTCAGTTCAAATACAATCCTTTTTAAAAATATTTTTTATTTATTATTTTTATTTTATGTAGATGAGTGTATTGCCTGTATATATGGAAGAGGTCATCAGATTCCCCTGGAACTGGAATTACAGACTGTTTGTAGCTGCCATGTGGGTACTGGGAATAGAACCTAAGTCCTCTGCAAGAGGAGTCAGTACTCTTAACAACTGAGTCATCTTTCCAGCCCTCAAATACAACCTTTTAAAATTTTATTTCTATCTTTATTTTTACTCTGTGTGTGTATGCTATGTGTGTGCAAGTGCCTGTGAGGCCAGAAGTGGGTGACAGATCCCTGGAGATGGAGTTACAGGAGGTTACTGAGAACTCAGTTCATTTTCTTGATTATTGAGTGATGTGGATGGGCCCACCCCACCATAGGCAGGTGGTCCTCGGTCATACAAGAAAGTAGTCTGGGGGCTGGAGAGTTGGTTCAGCAGTTAAGAGCACTGGCTGCTCTTGTAGAGGACCCAGATTCAATTCTCCACATGGTCCTCTAGAAGAGCAGGAAGTGCTCTTAACCACTGAACCATCTCTCCAGTCCCTAGATACAATTTTTTTATTAAACATGTTGATCCTCGGTTGCTTGAATGCACAGTTTGAGGACCCGCAGATATGATCAACCAACTATATATATGGGGTAATGTGCCTTCAATGACTAAGTGCTTAGAACATACCCAGCCATCTTCACTGAAAGGATTTAGGGATGAGATCATTGCATACTCACCTTAAATGTTTTTAAAAACATGGAAAAAAAAAAAAAAAAAAGAATTGTAGCATGGGATTTCCTTTCTGAGTGCACAGGAGTGCTCAGAAATGCTCAGAGAAGAAAAGTAACCAACTCAAGGCATGGTCTGCTGACTTCTGGGTATGGTTTGCCCCCAGAGGCTCATGTGTAGAATCTTGGTTTGTAATGTGGGGGCTTTTGAAAGGTGCAGAACCTTTAAGAGCTGGAACCTAGTGGAAGGCAATTAGGTGATTGGGGATGCCATTCTTGGAAGGAATTAATTACTATGCTGGATAGCTTCAGTTGTCATTGGGAAGAGGGAACCTCAATTGGGGAATTTCCTCTATCAGACTGGCCTGTAGGCAAGTCTTCTGAGGCATTTTTTTTTATTTTTTTTATTTTTTTATTGTTAAGTAGTATGGATGGGCCTACCTTATTGTGGGTGGTACCACTCTTCGGTGTTCCTGGGTTACATGAGAAAGTAGGCTGATCATGGCCAGGGGAGCACACTAGTAAGCAGCATTCCTCCATGCCTTCTGCTTCAGTTTCTGCCACCAGCTTCCCACTTAGCTCCTTACTGCCCTGGCTTCTCTTGATGAAGGACTGTACCATAAGCTGAAATAAATCCCTTCCTCTCCAAGTTGTTTTCAGTTAGTGTTTTACCACAGCAATAGAAAGTAAACTAGAACAAATACCCATCTCATCTAGTAGAGTGGGTTAGACCTTACAGAGCTGGATACCACAAGAGTGAGTTGTTGGAGAGTTTAACTTCATGGTTCACTATCTTGTTTCCTCTCTGGCCATGTTCTCTCTCTCTCTCTCTCTCTCTCTCTCTCTTTCTCTCTCTCTCCACTGCCACCATGTGATACCACCCACCATGTTGTGATATAGTCAGAAGGTCAGAAGAGGCTCTCCAGAAGCCAACTAGATGGGAACACCTGTTGAGGGCTCAGGTGTGCTCCTATAAGTAATCTCTCATCCATGCTACTGACAGTAAGCCCAATAAACTTGTTAGCTCAGCAAGTTGAAGTTGGTTGGACTCTTACTTTTGGTCTGTTGTTGGTCCCTTATCTAGATTTGTTCGCGTCTCCCCAGGAAAAGTTAATGTAACATGGCCCTGTAGTGAGCATGATGGGTCACAAAGATAAACACATTTTTGTCTTTTCAATATCAGAAATTATTGAATAATAATAAATTCACAAGGTAGGATGGTTTTGTTGGTAACAATTTGCCAAGTAGTTTGATTTTCTTTGATAGTCAGCCAAGGAAAACAAAATTTCTTTTATTGCAATCTTAATTGCTAATATTAACACTTAGATCACATTTAATATATCACACAGTAAATACATCTATTTACTATTGATATCTATCTATGTATCTATGTATCTATGTATCTATCTATCTATCTATCTATCTATCATCTATCATCTAAGTTACAGAATGGTTGAAGCAAAATTCAGTTTCAAAGAGGCCTGAGAGACAGAGGCTGGGAAGTAGTCGGGATGCAGAGTCTCCTCAGGAATAAGACAGCAAACCTGGCTGAAGGCCTGCTAGAGATACTGCTGTAGACTCAGACCCCTGCCATGTCACAGGTTTGAGGAGAACCACGGGGTTGACTTGAGCTGCTAAAGTAAGAAGTTAGAGCTGTGGAAGCTGTAGAAGCAAAGGGCAGGACTGGATTCAGACGAATGACCAAGCAAACACCTGGAAGGCTGGTCTAGATGGATGAGCAGCAAATAGACAGCCATTTGAGTAGTTGTATTAACAGCAGGGACTGAGTTGAGCTGAAGCCCCTGGGATAATCAGGAATCCTCTGCCTATTGGTCCCTTGATGTACAACCGAGTGGCCAGATGACAGGTCAGTGGGGTCATCACCTCAGTGTTAGGCAGCCTCCTTCTATGGGGTTCAGGTGAGGGAGCTGCATTTTCTCTTCCGTCTGTTGGGCTAAGTTCTTGGGCCTGATTTTCCTGATATGTTTTTGATAAACCCATGTGCTCCTACAGTCCCATTTTTCCTTGATGAATTATTAGAGTGACAACACTGTCTGCTTTCAGGAATAAGTTATTTATCAGCCTATGCTTAATGAGTGATGATGGACAAATGGTGTGGTTTACATGTCCACCAAGGTGCAGAGTCAACCTCCATCATTAAAATGTTGCTTGTGAATTTGAGTTTTCCAGGACAAGGCACAACCTGAAAAACCATTGGTTTACATAATATGGGCTACTTAAGGCCAGGTACAGGCTGATTTCAACACACCCAATTTTGAATTTTGTGCCCTCAAAAATGTGAACTAAACAAACCTGATTTCATTGTACAAATATCCAGGCTTGGGCATTTTATTGTGGCAACACAAATTAAACTAAGATGTGATCAGAGACCCAGAAAATGTCTAACTAAGGCAATGAGTTGAAAAGAATTCCAGAATTCTTATAACTGCTCTACAGGATACATGATTACAACATGCATTCCTAGCCTTGCGAAGTCCCCAAGTGAAAATTAGGGTCCTAGTTGAGGAGCAGAGGGACTTTGAGATTTGGAATAAAGACCTTTGGAATAAAGACCTTTGGAATAAAGACCCTTTCCTGAGCAGTAACTTTGGGTTCTCCTTCTGCTTTTCACATCTCTACTATTTAACAAACATTTAACACTAATATCTCTTTGTTGAAGATGACCTGGATGGACGCTGCCCAGCAGGGATGTTCTGAGACAGATATACAAGCACATGCTCAGCAGAGCCTTCCACAGGAAGCCCTTCTGACTGAGGCATTCTCTGGCCAATTATAGCCCTTCCCTGCTACATCATGATACTTCTAGTTAGTAAGGTCATGACTTCTCTCTCAATTCCTTTCTTAAATGAATGTGTTTTTCCCTAAACTTTGGAGTTTGGGGGGCAGGGATGAAGGAGATGAACCTTATGAAGAGACTAGAGCTGTTCTCTATCACAGAGTGCTCCTGGGCTGATCTCCTCAACAAAGCTTGAGACTTGTCACCAGAATTGTTCCTGTTCATGAAGACTGCTGGAGCTAACAGCCCATGTTTATCTCAAGTGAGATATACTAAAATTAAGGGACCATTTCTGAACAGCAGTGTGAGTGCCACACAGGGGTACAAACCCCAAACTTCCTGCAAATCCATGACTTAGAGCCATTTCACTTCTCTGAAACATACATAGGAGTTTTCAGGGCCCAGGATCCATCAGATGACCAAAACTGGCCACTTTCTGTAGGCTGGAAGCAGAGGGGATAGGTGCATCTCATTTTGCTTGGCCTTATATATGAGAGGAGGTAAAGAATGAAAAGAAGCCTTTCATGGCACTCAAAAGACTTAAAGTGTGGTTCAGCCCAAGACAGGAAGGTGTTCTCACACATTCTTTATACACACACACACACACACACACACACACAGAATATACAGTATTGTGTGTACTATGTACAGAAATAAACTTTCTGACAAAGCACGATTTTTAGGAAAGAAAAAATTATGCTATATTTTAAGAATACAGCCTGTGTAGGAAAATCTATTTTAAAAATGTACCATTTATTATTTTGAAAATGCAGATCCAAGGATATCCAATTCTAAAAAATATTTATTTTTATTTTTTTATTTTATGTGTTTGAGTGTTATACCTGCATGAATGTAAGTGCACCCATGTGGTACAGTACCTACAGAGGACAGAAGAGGGGTCGGATCCCCTGGAACTAGAGTTATGCTCAGTTGTTAGCTACTATATAGGTACTGGGAACTGAACCTTGGTCCTTTGCAAGAGCAGCCAGTGCTCTTAACTGCTGAGCAATCTCTCCATCCCCCAGGATATCCACTTTTGACACAGCAGAAAATACCTCTCTGTATTTTTCAGTCTGTGTCTCTAAACTTCACTTAGAATTTTGAAATATTACAGAAATAAAGTCAAGAGGTTATATAAATGGCTCAGTGATTAAGAGCAGGTACTGAATTCAGTTCTCACCATCCACACTGGGCAGCTTCCAGCTGCCTGTAACTGTAGTTCCAGAGACTCTTATGCCCCCTTCTGGCCTCTGTGGGCAGGGCACTCATGTGCACAAACCATACATAGACACATATACACATAATTTTTAAAAATAATAAATTTTTTTTTAAAAAATCAAGTAAAAATGGGGCTGGAGAGATGGCTCAGCAGTTAAGAACACTGGTTGTTCTTGCAGAAGACCCAGGTTCAAATTCCAGCACCCACATGGCAGCTAACAACTGTCTGTGACTCCAGTACCAGGGGATCCGACAGTCTCTCTGTCCTCCGTGGGTATTGTATGACATGGGTGCTCTTACCTACATGCAGGCAATACACACATACACATAAAATAAAAATAATAAGTAAAATATTTTTTAAAATCAAGTAAAAATAACTTTTATTCGTCTAGTTACATTTTTCTCTAAAAAAGAAGGTGCTAAAGTCAGTCGCTCAGGTGGAGAATTCAGTACAGAATTTTTGTTTATATCCATTAAATCATATTAGTAACAGTTAAGAACACACAGCTATGTATAAGGTATTGTATAACCAAAACTCCTAGATTTACATACTACTCATCATTGGTTATATGAATTGGCAGCATGTTATTTATGTGTTACTATAGAATGAAATAAGTCAAGCCATTAGCATATCCTGGTGATTTTAAGGTTGCATTCATCATGTATATACACAAGGCTTTACCCCCAAAGCGTAATGACATTTTAAGTTTAGTAATGTTAGATGCTATAAACTTACATACAAGTTTCAAATAAGTATCATTTGAAAGTATAGTGATTTATATTTACTTTATATTCATATAATAACTTAACATTTTTTATTATGTTTGTGTGTGTGTGTGTGTGTGTGTGTGTGTGTGTGTGTGTGTGTATGTGTAAGTACTGTGACATGTGTGGAAGTCAGAGACCACTTGTGGGAGTCAGTCTCACCTTCCATCATGTGGGTCCTGGGCCCTGAGCCATTACCCAATGAGCCATCTCACTACCTACTTGAATAATACAACCATTCTATCTCTGTCTCTCTAGTTAAACAATGAAAATGTTGACAAGAACAGTAAAAAAATTTTTTTGAGAAAGGGTCTCATGTTTCCTAAATTGACCTTGAATTCACTCTGAGCCAAGAATGACCTTGAACTTCTGATCCCCTAACTCTACCCAAATTCTGGGATTACAGGCATGCACACCATCATGAATAATTTATGCAGTGCTAGAGATCCAAACAAAGACTTTGTAACACTAGGCAATGCTCTCTAACTGAGCAACATCCCCAGTCCCAGAAATTAATTCTTTTGGGACAACATATTTATACTCTGAGCTCATTAAATGTTTAATTAGTAATTTCAGGACTGTGGTTGTGGCCATTAACAATTTTGAAAAAAAGAGTGGCTGAGTTGAAGTTCTTATAACAAATAATTTTTTTGATTTTAAATTTCTTTAATCAAAAACTCAGAGGAATTGGACATACTGAAAGTTTTTTTCTTAAACCATTGACACCCTTCTAGTACCAAATCCTTGGTGAGCTACTTGCTTTCTATTACTGTAAAAATTACCTGAGGTAATCATTTAAGCAAAAGAGGAAAGGTTTGTTTTGGCGTACCTTTGGAGGTTTGAGTCCACTTTCTTTTGGCCTTGTAGCTTTTGGGTCTGTGGCAAGACAACAAACACCCATGGGGAGGAAGCTGCTCCCCTCAGGGCAATTGAGAGGCAGAGGGTGGGGAGAGAAGAAGAGAGGGAGAAAGAGGAGAGGAGATGGGGAGGGAGAGGACCGAGAGGGAGAGGAAGCCTGGAGGCCAGCTGTCCACATCCCATCATTCTTTGAGTACTTCCTTCTTGGTATGTGAAGATGGCCCATTTGTAGCCATCTTTTTTTTTTTTTTTTTTTTTTTTTTTTTTGCCTCAGCCCTAAAACCAGCCATCTCTCTAAAAACCCTCATTCTCTTAGTGGAGAATGACATTTTGAAGCCAAAATCTGGGCACCAGCTGTGCCCATGGTTATTAGTGTTGTCTTAGCTTAACTGTTGTAAGAAAACACTATAGCTTGGGTAGATTAATAACAGATGCATTCTTCTTCGTCAGTTTTGGAGACTGAGTAGTTCATTATCAATGGGCTTGAAGATTCTTTTCCTGATGAGAGCCCTCTTCACAGCTGGTGGGCACCCATCTTGATTTGTGTTTACCATGTTGGCTTTCCTGGGTGTGAGCACATAGAGAGGGAAGGAAGGAGAGATGGAGAGAGGGAGGGAGGGAGGGAGAAAGATCACTCTGTTGTCTCTTCCTCTTCTTCTAAGGACATTTACTGCCTTATTGAAGCATAGTCTCACAACCTCATCTGTATCATTTTTCTTGCTGCTATGACAAAAACTTGAGGGAACAACTTAAAGGAGGAAAGATTAATTTCAGCAGACAGTTTCAGAGGATTCCATGGAGCTTGGGTAAAAGAGAGGATCAGTGTCAGGAGCAGGCACAGGCTGTTCTATCATACATGAGTTAAGAGCATCCGTGTCAGGAGCAGGTGCAGGAGGCTGTTCTTGGCCTCTTCTTGTTAGACAGGAGTAGAAAGCCCTACCCAAAGGGCCTAGGCACTATAAACCCACAAGGACCCATCCCAGTGACCTACTTCCTCCAGATAAGTCTCACCTCTGATGCTTTTTGGAACCTCCCCAAATAGTGTCACTAGCTGGAAACCAAAGACTAACATATAAATCATTTGGAGAGATATTTCATATCCAAACTAATATCACCCGAATTTAATTACCTTACAAAGGTAAATACCACCTCTAAATGCCATCACCTTCAGGGTTAGAGCATCAACACAAAATTGGAAGAGGGTATATTCATCTATACCAAGAATGTTGATGTGCCAGATCCTTTCATTATAGCTGGGGTCTATATCTATCCATAGTACAAAAAGAGCATAATATGTCTGTACACACATTCATAGATAGTTATTATATACTTGATATTTTTGTGTATTGAAAATCCTAAGTGCACACCAATACTTCCAATTCCAGTCCAAAATCAGAGTCCACACTAGCTTCCTCCTTTTGAATGTTTGTTAACTCCCTTCTCCAGTGAGAAACCTATATTTTTTAAATATATATATATTTTTACTTGGTGTATGTTCTGTAGTAAACAGCTTCCATCTCCTCTACTTCTCCTTTCATCCAAGGGCTCTGATACTGCATGGTAGACCATCTTTCCTTTCAAGTTCTGGATACCCTCCTCATCCCATTTGAACTTGAACTCCTTGATCTCCTCCTCAGTTCAAAGTCCTCCAGATTCTGGGCCCTGACTCCTTATTCTAGGCAGCATAGATGTGCTCATGCTTGACTCTGGCTTACCATGTCATCATCCATTACACCATGAGCTCGAGTTTCTTGTACGAGCTCTTCCCTCTGCACAGACTTCTTCACCCCACTTTACATCATGTATGGAAATTGTTCCTTGCCAGCTCCCACTGTTGCAGGGGTCTACCTTGTTCTGTCTCTACTTAGGGCTGGCTTGTTTAGGAAAGAGCCCAAATTCTCCCAATCAAATACAATTAAGAGGGTCTTTACTTAACACTGGTGAACTGCAGGTGAAGAGTGACCTAGAGGCAGCATACACATGGCTTCGAATGCTTCTACCAGTGCTGCACAATTCCTTGTGTAGGGAAGGCAGTTGCATTCACTTGCAATCCCCCAGTAATGCTTTGCTTTGGGCATATTTACCCTTTGGGCATATTTGGGTTGGAGGTTGGTGATGTAGCTTAGTGGTAGGCTTCTTGCCTATTATGTTCAAGCCCCTGAGATTGATCCCCAGCGCCACAAACAAGCAAACAAAAACAAAAAAGGAAAGAGCACAGACTAAAGTGCACAGACCAAAGAGACTGGGTTGGAAAAAGCATTTATTGTTGCAAAGAGTGATTCAACAAGAAAAGTAAGTGGGAAGAGCTCCCTCTTAAATCTCATTTGGCTTCTACATTCATTCCTTAGAATAAATTGCTGAATGGTTTTGCCTCAGAGATTAAATTTCAGATGACCTTGAACACCAGACTAAGGCATTTATTCTTTTACTTGATGTCAGTAATGAAAAGTCTCAGAATGGGACTGACCAGAAAAGAAGCATAAAATTCTGAGGAAGAATTTAATTTCTTATGACCAAGCTGTGTGTGTACATGCACGTGTGTACATGTGTGTATGTGCTGTACGTGTATGCACACACTTATAGAGGCCAGAGGTATACTTATGAGCCGTCCAGTTTTTTCTCTTTTGAGACAAAGTCTCACTCACTGGACCCGAGGCTCACCAACTAGGCGAGGCTGGATGGCTTGAGAGCCCTAGGGAGCTGCCTGCCTCTGCCTCCCAAGAGCTAGGATTGCAAGCACATGCCATCATATCTGACTCTTTATGTGGTGCTGGAGATCAAACTCGGGCCCTCATGCTTGTACAGCAAGTGCTTCACTGACTGCGCCTTCTCCCCAGTTCCCAAATTTGTTTGCTTTTTTAAACAAAAAGTCATTGTACACCTTGGTGTTTGTATATTTCACAAAATAAAATGATTGGGTGAGAAAAATTACTTGATAGCTGAAGTGCTAATAAATACAACGGCTTTGTTGCTTAATGTTTATGACATTTGGACAAATCTGCCTTAGGTTTATTCACTAACTTGTCACCTGCATTTATAAGCATAAGGTAAAATATAATAACATGTGATTATTTGGAATAACTACTTTGAGTAAGACTAAAATGAACATTATTCAAAATTCTTTTCATATTTAGGGTAAAGGTCATTAAATATTTGAGTGTTTGATTCTGGAGAAACACCCCTTCAGCATTGTTTAATTACTACAGGAGCTGACAAATAATGAGACCTTGTTTAATTTTCAACAAACAGGACCCAGAGACCGCCTACGTGCTCTTTGTGCTCTTTCAGCTAGACTGCAGCTGCTTGGCATCACCTGATACCTCCTGGTCCAGAGCACCAGGCTGGATGTGTACCTGACAGACCCAGAGAGAGTGGAAGATGCAGGAGGACGGAGCAAGGAACCAGGCTGGGGGAAGGCAGAGGCACTGATAAGGGAAGCAGGACAGACGTGGGAGCCTGAGGGAGAAAGAAATGGAAAGGAAGTAGAGCAGAGGGTGAGAAGGAACACATGGGAAACACACATGAAGACAAGATTTTGAAAGGTGTTAACAGAGGAAATAAGGACATATAAGATGAATGTTAAAGAAAAAAACAGGAGACTATGTTACACACGACAACTTGAAGGTATGGAGACACTTTATTACTTAAATTTACATTAGTAAATTTTAAAAATTCCTCTGAACTATATGACCCATGGTTAAGTCTGTGTGTTCTGTTCTTTAGTTTGTCACCACAGTTGAAGTCTGGAGCAGCTTCCTGTTAACACTCAGGGAGCATCCTGTGAGTGAACGGCAAAGCAAATTTATATATTGCCTTGAGCTCATGTTGACAACTTTAAATTTTTTTTAGTGTATAAAGTATAATTCATTTATTTTATAATAGTGTATAATAATTGTACAAAATAATGGATTGCATTGAGATTTCACACATGCCTATGATATAATTTGATTATTTTCATCCATCGCTTTCCCCTGGTGTACCTCACTTCCTCAGATGGGCTCCCTTCTGTGTGTGTGTATGTGTGCACTTTTTTTTTCAAAATATTTAAAAATTTTTTATTTTATGCGTATGGGTGTTTTGCCTGTATGTATGTAAGTGCATCCATGTGGGCAATGCCCATGGTGGCCAGAAGAGGCCATTGGATCCTTGGAACTGGAGTTAAGGATGTTTGTTAGCCACTATGTGGATGCTGGGAATCAAACCTGGTTCCCTGTAAGAGCTAGTGCTCTTTTAACTGCCGAGCCATCTCTCCAGCCCCTGCATTTTCTTTTTAAATCTAGTGTCCACATTCAATAATTTTCTTAAAACATGTAATATGCAACAGCATCCCCCAGATGAGTCCTGGATTGAATAAAAAGGAGGAAGTGAGCTGAGCAGCAGGAATTCCTTCTGCTTCCTAGGTGTGCAGTCCACCAGCTGTCCCATGCTCCTGTTACCATGGCTCCCTGCTACAATGGCTGCACCCTCAAGCCATGAGGTAAACCTTCCCTTCCATAAGAGGCTGTTGTCATCTGTTTGGCTACAGCAATGAGATAAGTAATTAGTATAGTCTGGATCATCAATCTGATGACTGTGAAGTCACCTGCTACTGTTAGATCTGAAGTTCCTTCGTATTCAGTAGCATTTACTTTATGAAACTGGGTTCACCAACACTGTGCTCATTTGTAGTTGCAATGTTATATTATTATGTCGTGACTTTCTTTATCTCTCCCAGTTAATTTTGTCTTGGAGTCTACATTGTCAAATATGAGTACACCTACTTCTTGCTTTGGGATTCCATTTATTTGCAATGTTGTTTTTCATCGTTTCATTTTTGGTCTGTGTGTGTGTATTTACCAGTGAGATGAGTCTCTTGAAAAAATCAGAATTGGATTTTGGTGCTTTAAAAAAAAAAAAGAAAAAAGCTCGGTGTGGTAGCGCAGGCCTTTAATCCCAGCACTCGGGAGGCAGAGGCAGATGGATCTCTGTGAGTTCAAGGCCAGCCTGGTCTACATAGTGAGTTCCAGGACAGCTGGGGCTACAGGGAGACCCTGTTTGTTTTGTTTCATTTTCCATTCAACCAGCCTATGTGTTTTAATTGGGGAGTTAAGACCATTTACATTTGGGTTGTCATAAAAGGTCTAAACTAATTCTCTCTTTATCTTAGAGCTCTTCCTGCATAGAGCTGGGAACGTTTAGTTCTTTCCTAATTCTTTTTGTTTCTTCTTCTAGTGAGACTTCTTCTTTTGCAAGCTCTCATAATTGAGTAGCTCCTACTTCCTGCTCTCTATGTAGTATTCCTTTAAGAACTTCCTGCAATGCTGCGTGGATTGAGGTTCATGAATTGCTTTAGTTTATATTTGTAGATGTTTATTTCTCCCCTGATCTTAAAAGGTAATAGCTGGGTATAGCGATCATGGTTGGCAGTTTTCTTTTAAGACCTGACAGGAGTTCATGCTCTCACAGCCGTTACTGTCTCTGCTGAGAAATCTGCAGTTATCTGTTAGGTTTGCCTTCATAAAAGAACTTGACAGCACCCTCCTGTGTCGTTCAGTGCTCTTTCATTATTTGACTGGCATCGTAGGTGTGGTATGGACAGGTCCTTTTCTGGTTATATCTATTCACATTTTTAAATGCCTCCTTGCTTGGATGTGCACACCCCCCTAGATTTGGTGAATTTTCTGCTATAATTTCATGAACTAGTTTATCTGTGCCTTTAGTTTTTGACGAAGCTCCGTCTTCTGCACCGTTTATAGGTTTGGTCTCTTTAATCATGTCCCAGATGTCTTGAACATTATGGTTATCAGTGCTTTCTTCCTGTATCACTATCTAATTATAATAACTGCTCAGCTATGCCTTGCATCTTCGTATTCTTTCTTCCACCATGTCATGTTTTTTTGTGATAATTTCCTCCTCATTTTATTTTGTTAATCGAGCTTTCTATTTGCAAAATTTGTGTTTCTGTTGTTGCTTTACTTTTGCGTCTCTCTTTACTGGATTTCTTACCCAAGTTGCTAAATTTCTAATTAAGTCTTGGACTGACTTACTCACTTTACTTGTGTAAATAATTTATAAAGTCTTTCAGGTCACTGGTGATTTTTAAATTTTTTTATGTGTATGAGTGTATTGCCTACATGTGTGTGAGTGCACCCATGTTGTGCAATGCCGTGGAGGTCAGAAGAGGGCTTCGGAGTCCCCTGGAACTGGAGTAAAGGATGGTTCGCGGCCACCATGTGGGTGCTGGGAATCGAACCCGGGTCCTCTGCAAGAGCAGTCATTGCTCTTAACCACTGCACTATCTCTCCAGCCCTGACTGGTGATTTTTTAAACTAGAGTTTGAATCTTTATCCAACATGATTTTTGCACAAATCATGTTACCTTGATTTTTTAAAAAATATTTCTCATGTTTCAGCATTGTAATTCATGCATCTGTTGGGATAAGTATTATTGTTGGGTTTATGCGGGAGTCTTCTTGGTGAACAACCTTCTTATGGAGGCTCAATTTCCAGTACTGTCCAGAGAGGAGAATATAAACAGTGCTTGGTGCTGCCTGTGGGCTAAGGGCTGGCTATGGTGTCAATGGTAAGGCTTCTTTCATGTTAGCTGCTGGTGAGCTTTGTTCCTGTATATATCCACTCTCTCCAGGTGCCCCCTCTAGTCTATACATCCAGGGTAGCAAACATCAAGCTGGGGGATGCTCCATGAGAGCATCAGAGAGTGGGGAAAGCAAACAGAACACTAAGTTCTGCAATGAAGTGGGGGCAAAGAGAACCAAATGCTCTCCCTGCAGATCTCAGTGTTATCTGATCCACACCCCTCTCCAGCAATAAATAAACCACCCCCGTAGGAGGGAGGTGGCTGAAGAAATCAAGAGATGCCCTGTACCTCAGCTCCGAACCCTTAGTCTTGTCTTTCCACAAGCCATAGGTGATAGCTCCAGATACCGAGCAACCTACCAGCCATGCGCTCAGAGTGTTCTGTCTCTGAAGTAATCTGCTAATGGGACATGCTCCTCGGTAGACAGGGTGGGACCACTGACCACCATACATGCCACAGCCAGAGTTATCTGCTAGTTAACTGTCTTAGCAGGTCAATGCACAACCCTCTTTCTCTCCTCAACTTCTTCCTGTGGTCTGCTACCTGCATACTGTGGCAGACAAAGTGTTGTTCCAGGATTTTTCCTTAAGTCTCAAGAGTAGCTCAGTCTCATATCATAGGCCCGGTCTCAAGATGGCTCCTGGCTATAGCTCTCAGAGATATAGTGAGTGATGAAGTGAATTTCTTCTCCAGTTGTGGCCTGCCGCGCAGGAAGAATCACTGTCATAGCAAGTCCTCACTGTGGGTTTAATGTCCATAGACTTCTCCATGTGGTCACCAGAGCTTTAGCTTCTCCCTCCTCCTAGGGATTAGGGTTGTCAGACCATTTCCTGCTTTTCTTTCCTTCACTGTCTATTTCTCTGCGCTATCAGTCTTGTCATCCTTCCTTGATTCCTGATGCTCTTCCTCTCTCTGTGTCCTTGGAATGTAGTCTTTCCATTGCTACTTGCATCTTCTCATTAATTAAGCCACATGAAGGAAACTTCTAATCTTCTGATGTTATTTGGGAGTTTTAAAGACTTTTAATTGATAGCATATTCCCTAATCTTTAAAATACTACTTTGAAGTAGATGGGAAGATGGGAAATACGTAGTTTTTAACTCTTATCCTATAAAAACATAAACAAAATGTAAAGAATAAGAGGGACCAAATTGGATACACACTGCATCAGAAGCAGGAGTGGTAAGCTTTGCTGTCTTATTTTTCATCGTAACTAAGCTCATTCCATGTAATTCCATGTAACATTCAATGAAAATGTTCAGTCACCTGATCCACATTATAAGTGGGTTTAATTTTTCTAAGTGAATTTAATCTCTTGAATGAAAAAATACAAGGACTGTGTCCTCTTCAACATTTAGATCAGTTCTCTTCCATTTGAGAGTTTCCTTAGCCCCGAAGAGTAGTCTAGGAAGGCTTTTGTCCTTTGACATCATCACTTTCACTCATGACGTCTGGCTGAAAGAGTATCCATCCTATGACTGAATACACAGAGCTTCAGGGCAGAGCCTTCCTCCCCACTGTGACTATTAACGAGGTCCTTCATGGACTCTGCAATCATTTGTCCTTTTATGACCCCAGAAAACCCCACATGAGCCAGTGTAGTAGGCACTTTGGAAGAGAGAAGTGCTGGGAAAGATTATTTTCTGCTTTTAGGGCATTTAATATGGCTGATAAAGTTGCCTTTACTCCCTCAGACTTGCCTTTTTTGGTTGCTCTGTCTCTTGGAGAATCTCATTTTTTCTGGCTTCTATTTCTTTACACAGCCATGTTATAGTCTCATTATTCTTTCTTTCAGTTTTGAACTAGACAAGCCCTAGAGTACTTCAGGTCTGTATTTTCATCAGAAAAGAATGTGCTCTTCATTAATACTGAAGATTTAATGTTCCACTGGCCTTCGCTGCAGAATAAACAAGACTTTCTTAAGTGAATTTGTTTTTCACAAGGCAGTTAAAGCAAATTTTGTGGGTTTGCACCCAATGGGACATAAAAACTGCCCTAGATATCCAGCAGTGTAGACAGAATTTCTCAGGAATCACTGAGCCCTGGGGCTGAATATGACACTAGGAAGAGGAACTTGCGTGTAGTAAAATGAGACTGAAATAAGAGAAACCAGTTTTCTAGAGTCACAAAGTACCAAGACAAATCTGAGCAAACAAGATTATAAAATGCAAAGTGCATGCTGCACGTAGCCACCAGTCATGTGTTCTTCCGAAGCCACTCAACCATCCTGGCATTTCTCTTCTTGTTTTCCAGGTTTTCAGTTTTTATTGCCTGTAATTTGGCATGAACCTCGATCCTCTGGTGCTCTTCCAACATGTTACTGAAAAACTGCTGCAGCTGAAAGGACAGAGACAACCCATCAGAGCAACCTAACTTCTCATTTGCATAAAACAAAACAGAGTTCATGAAAAATAGCAACTGATTTTGCAAAGGGCCACTGATGTTTGGAATGAGCAGAAATGTGTGCACCTCCATTGTGAGTCCCCAGGGAGACTGACCAAGTCAGTGAGATGAAAACCGTACCTCCCCAGAAGGACAAAATGTAGTCTGGAATGCCCATGAAGTAAGAGCTTTGTCTTATTCATTTCTCTACTCCCAACAAATAGTTACTGAATACACATTGGATATTACACAAGATTTCTGGACAGAGGTACCCTGAGACTTTGTTGCAACTTCCAAAGCTCAATTCTGATTCATCTTATTTCTGACTTTACAAATGTCCTTCATTTCCAAATAGTTTATTCAACTTGGCACTGTTTGCAGATGTAATGATCTTATATTTTAGAAATTTCAAAGATTCTGCCAAAAATTATCAAAATTAATAAATTCTACAAAGTTTCAGGATATGAAATTAATATGTAAAAGTTAGTAGCGTTGGGCTAGAAAGATAGCTCAGCCAGTAAAGTATTTTCCATGCAAGTATGAGGATCTGAGTTCAATTCCCCAGTGCCCATATCAAAAGCTGGGCATACTAGCAAGTACTTGTAATCCTAGTGCTGGTGAGGCAGAAGCAGGTGGATCCCTAGGCCTCACTGGACAGCTCTTACAGCAGTGAATCTCAAGTTCCAGTGAGAGACCCTGTCTAAAAAAACCAACACTTGAGAAGGAATAACACATGAGGTTATCTTCTGGCCTCCACATGCAGTCACACACATAGTACATACACACTCACATGAACACTTGCACACACACACACAATCAATAATTAAAAAGTCAGTAGTGTAGCTATCCACCAATAATGAATTTTTTTGGAAATAATACTCAGAAAGGCAGTCTATTTCCAATAGCTACCCCCAAATTACCTAGGAATAAATTTAATCAAAGAGATGAAAGGGGTCTAAAGTGAAAAGTAATGAAATGCACTGAAGAGGACACAATGAAACAGACTATTCATTCCTTGGAAGAATCAACCTTGGCAAAATATCCATACTGTGTGAAGCAATCTAAGAAGTTTATGGATTTTCTTTTAAAATAACAAGGACATTCTTTATAAAACTAGGAAAAATTATAAAACTTATATGGATATAGACAGCACATACTCTAACTCAAAGTAATTTTGAGCAGGCATTATACAACCTACCTTCAAAATGTATTAGAAAACCAGAGTAATTACAATATCATGGTATTGATATTAAAAGCAGACATGAAAACAATGGAATAGAAGAAAGAACCTGGAGAGGACTTAGGTGTAGTTGTTCAGGCCTTTAATCCCAGAACTTAGGAGGCAGAAGCAGAGGCAGGTGGATCTCTGTGAGATGGAGGCCAGCCTGGTCTACATAGCATGTTCTAATCCAGCAGGGGATTACAGGGAGACCCTGTGTTAAAAAAATCTGGTACTAGTGCTGAGAGAAGATGGATAACCAATAGATAAATGCTAAAGGGAACTAGCCCCCTGCCTCTCCACCATCTACAAAAATCAACCAAAATGTATTAAAGCCCTAAATATGAGACTTGAAAAAAAAAAAAAAAAAAAAAAAAAAAAAAAAAAAAAAAAAAAAACAGGAGAATTGCCTCAGAATATTGGAATTCATGAGGTTTTTTTTTTTTTCCTATACTCATAGGAAATGAAAGCAAAAGTACACAAATGGTATTTCATCAAATTAAAAAGCCTTTGCACCAAAAAGAAACTATCAGTGGAATAAAGAGACAGCTTGCAGGATGAGAGAGAATATTTTTGAACTCTATAGCTGCCCAGAGGTTAATAATCAGAATACAGAAGGAACTCCAAAAACTTACCAGCAAAATAATAATAAACATATTAAAATGAGCATTAGACCTAAACAGGCATTTCTCAAAAGAAAACATAAAAATGGACCACAGTTGCAAGCTAAAATGTGCAATATCACTAACCATCAGGGAAAAGCAGGTCAAAACCATAAAGAGGTATCAATCTGACTCTGGTTAGAATGACCTAGTGATGCCACTCCTGGGTGTATATTAAGGAAAGGAACTCAGTCTGTCAACAATATATCTACATTCTTATATTCATCAAAGCATTATTTAATAGCCAGGAAATGCTGACAACCTAAGATCCAGTCACTAATGAATGGACCAAGAAAATGTGGTACAAATCATGGTGCCACACTGTTCAGCATAAAAAAGAATGAAATCCTGTCATTTATGACAACATAGATGGAACTGGAGATCATTATGTTAAGTTAAACAAGCCAGGGAAGTGTGGCAGGATCTCACTCATGTGGAATCTGAAAAGCTGATCTCATACAAATTGAGAACAGAATAGTGGTAATCAGAGGCTGGGGAAAGAGGAGGCAGGAAGGAGGGATAGACAGGCCAATTCATGGGTGCTAAGTTGAACAGATGGGTGAGAGATCTTCTGGTATTCTATCATACAATACTACCTAATAGATGATAATACACACACACACACACACACTATGTGTGTGTGTGTGTGTGTGTGTGTGTGTGTGTGTGTGTTAAAGGTAGAATGGTTTTGAATGTTTTCACCATAAAGAAGTGATAACTGAGGAACAGGTAATTTTCCCTCATTTATATGTATATCAAAACATCACAAAACAGCTTCAAAAATAGGTGTGATTTTTATTTATCAGTTAAATTATATCAATGATTGAGGATCAAAACCAGGCAAACACTCTACCACTGAGCTATGTCCAGAGCCCCTGGTTAAAGGTTTTAAAGCAATATTCTAGAAAGTATTTTAATAGTGAATCCACTCATTAAATTCTCTTATTGGGGGAGCTGGAGAGACGGCTCAGTGGTTAAGAGCACTGGTTGTTCTTGCAGAAGACCTGGGTTTGAATCATGGCAGTTAACAACCATCTGTAACTTCAGTTCCAGGGGATCCAATGCCCTCTTCTGTCCTCTGCAGGTACTGCATGACATGCGTGCACTTAGACAAACGCAGGCATGACACTTGTACAATTATAATAAAAAAAAAAATTCTCTCATTGGATCAGGTCAAGCATTCAGGTACTGGGGCATCTGGCACAATATTATATATAAACTACACCCCAACTGAATAATGTTTTATTCTGATAGTCTATTTTTGCATCACTGGTTTAGAACTCAGAACACATATCATCATAAAACAATAGTATACCCAAGCCAAGTCACAAAAGCCCCTCAACTTATGCTTGACATTGAATAGTAACAAGGCTATCAAGTCTAGCTACAATGAAAAAAAAAAGTTGCAAAGAAAGTAAGGTAAGGAGCTAGAAGCTAACCTCTCATACTTTCCCACCATGCTCAAAGCAGGTAGGAGCCCTGTGCCCACAGCTCCACACCACCAGCGCTGGGCCCATGCCTGGGCTGCTGCAGTGGTGGGAATAGAGGGGTGCAAGACTGTAGGACAGTAGTGAGGTTCTACTCATGCTTAAGAGCAAGCGTGAGGCCAGGCTTCTGACAGGATGGAGCACACAGATCAGGCTGCAGTTGTGGAGGGTGTGTGGAAGCCATGAGGGTGGTTAGGAAGAAGGGACTCAGGTGGCTTGTTTACCACTGTCTTTTTGAATAATTATTTGGCTATTTTCATATGAACTGATTGTGCTCTAGTGGGGCTGTTGGATATGACCAAGTTGTTGACAAGGATATTTATTATAGTGGATTTGTTTTAAAAACTGTAATTATTTAACTAAATTCATTTTATTAAGTCAATTTAATTTGCATTAAAAGCATTATTAATGATTATAGTTTTTGAACTTGAAGAATTGTTACATTTATATAAGCTTAATTTGTCCATTTGTGAGACAACAGCAAACTCCACTGGATTCCATAGGAGCATGCCACTAGAGACAATGCACAGTCAGTCTTGGTCCTGGGAGCTTTCCTTCACAGCACGTGCTGGGCACATGCTTCTCCCTCTTGTTCAGACATCCCTGATGCATTAGATTCTGATAGTTGAGACACAGGCAGGACAAAACCCAGCAAACACGTCCTTGAAGAATCAGCAGTTCTCCTTGCCTTGTGGTAACAGCTATCAAATAACTGCTTCTCCTTTCTATGGCTTAGGATCAAATTTCAAGGTTTTAGGACACAAGCCTGCATTTATTTGCATAAGTCAATGAGTTTTGGTCCATGTGTAGACCTTTCAAACAACCAATGTACAATACATTTCAATAGCTCAATAACGCTCCCTCATCTCCCCTCCCCCCACACCTTATTTCTTAGACAGGGTTTTCTTGAAGCCCCAGCTGGCCTGGAACTCACTATGTAGACCAGGCTGGTCTCTATCTCACAGAGATCCACCTGTGTCTAAGTGCTGGATTAAAGGCGTGCATACTATGCTTGCCTTCCCTTCTTCCCTTTTGCAGGTTTTCCTTCTGTCACAGACAGCAGTTGATGTACCTTTGTCACTATAGGTCACTATGCACGTCCCAGAATGAGGCTAGGTTCTTTACACAGCATGGTCACCTTGAGATTTATGTGCTGCTACACAAATTTATTCCTTTTTTGGGTGGGGAAATTCCAGTTCACTCAAGGTTGTATTTAATTTTCCTAATTCAGTCACTCACCAAGGGACACTTAATCAGTTTTTAGGTTTGGACCTGGGAATGAAGCTACCATGAGCATTTATCTATGTCTTTGTGTAGACATAGGTTTGAATTTCTTTTGAGTAAAAATCTACGAGTGGGATTGTTAGGTCATAAATGTCTGACTAACATGTTTGAAACCAACGTATTTTCCAGGGAGTTGTACCACATCTGTTCCATCTAGCAGGGTAGAGGAAGCAGTGCATCTTCACCAACTCTGGCTGCACAAACCTTCTTAATTTTACCTATAGTACTAGGTACGCAACTGTTATATTTGTATTTTGTTTTGGTTTTACTTGGTGTGTGTGTGTGTGTGTGTGTGTGTGTGTGTGTGTGTGTGTGCATTTGTTTTTGCCCACCTACTTTACTTTCTGGCTGTCATAGCCCCTTTTTCCTTCTAGAACTATATTCTTCCTATTTTTAGTAACTGGAAGTTGAACAAGGCTGGCTCAAGGGTGGGCATTTCACCTGGGCTGGATCAATCAGAGTATTTCAGGTTTCCTTCCACCTGCACAAGGATCAGAACTAGGACAAACCAAAGTTGTCTTTTCAGGGCAGGAATGTGAAGCATAGTAAGGATCTCCCCATCTGCAATGGAGGGTGTTAAAGACCATGTAAGGCTGGAGCTGTTTGCGTCCACGTGAACAAGGGTCTGCATAAAAAATGTAACCCAGAGGAAAGCAAGAACATGCAAGACGTGGCAGCCCCAAGCGAGATTCTCGCTTACCCTTACAGCTATATACGCAGCTGATATGGCCTGGATCCTCAAGTTGCTCATGAGAGAACCATGGAATAGGCCTATCTACAACCAGTTACAATTTAATATGGTGAGCACCATGACGGAGCATGGAGGAAGACAGAGTACAAATCCACTGATTAAAAATCTCCTAGACTAAGTAGCTAGAACATGAGCTTTAAGAACCGGAACAGGGAAGACACCCAGGCAGAAGCCACAGTGCTTCTGAACTTTAGAAAGGATGAAATAACATGAGGTTTCATAGAATCTGCAAGTGTGGCTGCAGCTCTAGGAAAAGCACTGGGGGTATCTGTCATTCCCTCTCACTCTGACGGTCAGTGGTGGTTGGCAAAACGAAACCAGAGGTAAGGCAAGCTCCAGATCATGGTGCCTCCGTGTGCTCATCACTTTCTTTCATCTTTCAGAAGAACCATGATGAGCTTCTGAAGCTTTAGAAATGGGTGGTGACTGGCAGCACAGAGGGAGGGGTGCCCTGAGAGAGGGAGTCTGGCCTACTGCAGCCATCCATGTGAGGGGTGGGGGAGTTCAGCCCATACAAGCAGACCAATCTCTATTTCAGGGGAAAGAGACCATTAGAAACTCTTTGCTTCACTGTGGTAACAGCACTAAGGAAGCAGAGGGGAGCTAATTCAGATAAGCATATGCTTTTCAATTTCAGCAAGTCAAATTGCATCAAAGGTACTTTAACTGCTGTTATATTTACTTACCTCTGTAATCTGTTGATCTGTATTTATGGTCCTTCCTATGATACACAGTAGAGTAACCAGTGACTGTGCTCCATATCTACAAAGCAACAGGGTTCTAGTTAGGGGGCAAAAGTACGTAGCTGCATTCTAAGCAGTAGATAAATGGTTCATATTCATCCCTTATTATCTCCAACCTCCCAAATCTAGGCAAAAAACATGGATGAATTAGTTTATCTTCAGTAGAAAATGTATTATATAGAGGATTCTATTAATACAAGGAAATACTTACAAATACTGCTTTGTGTAATATAGTTTGTAGGTTTATTTAAATATGAAAAGTTTTCCTTAAAAACAATTTTTACATGGATAGTTGGAATTCATGTCCTATGTCTCAAATTAAAAAAACATTATAAGGGTATGAATAAATAAGTAAATTTTGTCCCTCAAAAAATAATAGTAAGTATGGGATAAATTTCAGAAATACTGATTGAAACACACTACTGTGTATTAAAAAATTATTTCATGTAAATCTTTGCCACGTGCTTGCCCATCTTCTGGTAGCCTCAAAATGTTTCAGTACTGTGACAACTTGAACTCCATTTGGAAAAAAAAAAAAAGTGAAATGTTATGGACAAAGAACAGATACATACCGGTCCAAAGTGTTGCTGTAGCTAAGAAAATTAACAACTTTTGGATGCATTAAAAAAGAAAGAAAAATTGAAATATGATTATTACAATGGACTGAACAAAAATGGTCAAATTCTTTAGGTAGTTAATATACATAATTGATTCACTTCAAAACTGTAAAGTTGAAATTAAAAATTTTAAGAGTTCATTTTGTTATTTATCTAAATAAAAGTGAGAGGAAAATAGAACTTTGCCTTTCCAGTCCCACGTGGAACTGAAGCAGAGGTTACCTGAGCAAAATGGACAGGAGAAAAAAAAAAAAAAAAAAAAAGTTCTAATGTTAGGGAAAAAAGTAGAAAGCAGAGGAAATCCACTTCCCAAGGTGAAGTTGTATCTTCTCTTCCAGATATAGGAGAAAGGTATCAAGAGGCAGGGCTGGGTTTGCAGTTACCTTGGGCATTTGTCAACTGAAGACGTGAGCATAACAGAGAAGCATCACTCTGAGGAGTCAGTGAGTTACTGGGTGTGGAAGCACCTGCTAGAGTCCTCGGCTCATCACACTCCTTACTGATCTCATCAACACCAGGAATTGTTTTTTGAGAAACATGGTTTATTGCTCCTGCTTGAGAGAATACTCTCTTGCAATATTACTTAACAAAATATATGTATTATAAGTAGTCTATTGTTACCATTTTTTAAACATACTCTACTTGCTACAAATACAAGCACCAATGCATGTGTAACCTTGATCCTTTTGCTTGAGTCTCCCGAGGTGCTGAGCAAAAGGAACAAAAATTTATGGCCAGTCTCAGGCACATATGGTGAAATACTGTTTCAGAAAACAAATGTTATTCATCTTTCCTCATTTAGCAGAAGGCAAGGAGAGAGCTGGAAACCGGAGCCAGAGGATATGCTGCTTAAACTCACCCGGCACTGGGTTTCGGTAAATAATTTAAACTCTGAGTATTGGTACTAACTGGTAACTTTTAGAGGTAGCTATGAAAGCTAGAGTTGTTGCAAATATAACCATGTTATTTTAAAAGACCAACCTTAAGCCATGTTTCTTTCATTCTAATCATGGCATTCCATCAGTGCCATGGGATGTTAATAATGTCCTAAGTGACAATATTGAGAAAAAGAAACTAACATAGGAGCCCATAATAAAACATATATCAGTTCAATAAGATTATATTAACAATAATGAACATTATGCTTTTATTATGTGTCAAGTACCTTAAATAACACATAGATAAAACATTTATTATCATCATCTTATGAATAAAAAGCTGAAGCTTAGGTTAAAATCTTAAGGCTACACAGAACCTTTTCCTAGATCTGATTGACCTGAATTCAGTTCTGTTTTGTTAACTCCATGGCACACTGTGCTTTTAGTAGATCTATAAAGAACTAAAGATACTACAAATAAATGGACAGCAGTGTTTTGAAGAGACCCATTCCATTATTTCACAAGTCTCAGAGGGATAGACTACCACTTGCTGCACCACTTTTGTCAATCTGCCTAATTCTACAGTTGCCCACCATAACCTTAGTAAACTATCACCATAAAGGACAGCAGTGCGGGCCTTTCGTGATGCAGAGGTAGAAACAGGAGCTTGCTCTTGAAGAATACACAAAAACTCTTGTCACCTGCCAAACCTCTAACTCCAAACAATTTCCAGCCTAGCTCCCCTTTTCTAAGTTCTAGCCAAACAGTTGTTGTGACCAGTCCCAAATCTCAAATCATTCTCCCAAAGCTGCCTCTAGACATTTCCTAATGTCCTGTCTTCTACATAGGAAGGATTTTCCAACTCTGCTTATTCAGATCACAATCAAATCCCCTAGTCCTCTTGAGTCCCAAAGCCCTTTCCACTGTCTCTCTTCAGTGTTCATCAGAAACTATGTCCTAGTCATTTTATTAATAGATTGAAATGCATCTTGATGTAGAAAAGACAAAATTTTGAACTACTAGGCAGAACCTTAGACTTTATCAGCAACAGCTGCCATTTAATAGAGGAGGAAACGAAATCCTGTGTCAATTCATAAAAACACAATAGATATTGTTTCACTTATAGTTTGAGATGACAGAGTTGAGAAATTTTTGTCTCTCACAGCTCTTTCTCTTGGGACAACTGGTCTACTGGAAATTTTATACTTCAATGACATCAGTACATCACTAGAACTCAGAAGGACTGAGTCTTTAAGATGCTAGGTAGTGTAAATATGTAGAAAACTCTAGGTTTCTTTCTTTAGGGCTTCTTAGAAACTTTATGATCATAAAATATACTGTAAGGGGCTGGAGACATGGCTCAGTGGTTAAGAGTACTGGCTGCTCTTGCAGAGAACCTGTGTTCAATTTCTAGCACCCACACACATGGGGGCTAACAACCATCCTTAACTCCAGTTCCAGGGAATCTGATACCCTCTTCTGACCTCTGCGGGCACTGCCTGATACAGGTCACTTACATACATGCAGGCAATATACTTATACACATTAAAAATCATAACAAAATAAATAAAATACTAAAAATACACGAAGTTTGCAAAAATTAAGTAATGAGTTGTACAAATTTTCAAAACCATCCCTTTTGGAAACTTTGGCTATTTCATCTGCTTACAGATGTTTATTGATGTCTTCCATGAAGAACATTCGGTGGAGAATCCTTGAGAAAGCTAAACACTCACTTGCTGGTGATCAGAAACATGTTAGAAAATGCAATGACCTTTGCACACAGTTACTGTACAATGTAGTTTGGCATAAGCTTACTTTTGTTTATACTTTCATATTATCTTTATCATCACACAAAGACTGGGGATATATCAATACTCAATGTCAGATAAAACTTTATTAAATGATAAACAGTCTCATGCAAAAAGAATTAAGCATTTGTGTGCCCCATAAATGTATGTTTTATTATTAATTTGAACATCTGTTTTCAACAATTCATAAATGTTACTGTTGATTCAGACAAAACTATCAGCAAAATTGAACAAGCATTTATACATAAATTAAACCTTAAAACAAATGTAGTCAATATGTAAGGCAAGTTTGAGTCTAAGATGCTCTTTGTAGTGCAAAAGTAGTAGACTAAGATCAATTTACCATAAATATAGCATTTCTCTTATGAATATGGTGTTCTTGTGAGTGAAACATAAAAATATTCATGCTGTAGTTAAAAGTTCATGCACTTATAAGTCGAGGAACTTCGTGGAGATGATTGTATTTAACATGCTTATGCAGCTCATTTAAATCAACTGTGAGACAGTAGGCTTTTCAGAGAATAGATTTCAACCCTACTAAAACAGTGCTAACATTCTCCTGTTCTCCAAATGCAAGAAAAAAAATTCTTCTGAGGAATAAAAACACACATAAAGTCACTTGCATTAAAAGCAATCTTTCCCATTATTAACACCCTTGTGATAGGGCACAGGTTCAGTTTAAAGTGTTGTATACCTTTACCATGCACCCAGTTTCTCCTGTGGTTAGCATTACTATGACATATTTGTCAGAACAATGGAACCAACTATCCTTTAATTTTGATGTGAGAAATGTGTTCAGCCAGAAACACGCTCTCCTGGTCTATTTTCCAGTCTAGCAACTTTCAGTGGCTAAAGAGGTGCCAATGTGACGAACACATCACAGTAGGACAAGAATACTCTCCACAGCGATGCTAAATATGTGTCCCAGGTGACACCATATATTATTTCTGGATTCAGTGAGTTGCTTAAAGTCACTTTGAAGTTTTAATTTGCACCTGTGCCATGTGTGAGAAGACCAAGTGAGGTTTAAATTCATCAATGTTCTTCTATTGAATTCTGTATGAGGATAGAGATGTTGTTTAGTTCAGCTGTTCAATATGGTAGCCTCTAGTCACACTGGGCACTTCACAAAGGAATGATACAACTAATGAGCTGATTTTAAATATTTTTAATTTAAGAAAATTATTTTTTTATGTGTATGACAGTTTTGCCCCCATGTTTGTAAGTGCACCATGTGCATGCAATACCCACAGACACCAGAAGGTGGTGTTGTATCCTCTGAAACTGGTGCTACAGATGGTTGTTAGCTGCCATGTGGGTGCTCAGAACCAAGCCTGGGTCCTCTGGAAGAACAGCAAGTGGTCTTAAACCAGTGAGCCATCTCTCTAGCCCTCTATTTTTAAATTTTAATGGAAATTTAATATCTACATTGTAGTAGCTATCAGATTGAGCAATGCAGCTTTATGCAGTTTGTTGTCTATTTGTTTGTCAGGGTCTCACATTGTAGCCCTGATGGGTCTGGAATTCACTATGTAGCTCAGGCTTGCCTAAAACTCATGAAGGTCTTCCTACCTTAGCCTCTCAAGTGCTGGGAATACAGTGAGATACACCATATCCAACTCAGCTTTATATAATCTTAACTACAGCGTCATTGAACTTGTATGGAACTTTACTAGAGTCATTTGGGAAGCCAGTAGAAGGTAGAGACTGCCTACCCTATCATGATTTTCAAGAGGCAGGTGACTTGGGCATTTACATGCTTATTTACATGAAGCTCTGCAGAATTTGAGAATGTCTTGCTCAGCTCACTTGTCTGTGGGGCTAGTTCCTGGGAATGACAGGCACAGCCTCACTGTGAGCTACAACAATGCACACAGTCCTTAATATTTATAGGTGATATGAGCATACAAGGGCCAAGCACAGTTTAGGGCTGAGTCTGGTAAGTGCCTGTGAGCCTTTGTCTTCCTCAGCCCAGCAGTATGTCAGAAGGAATGGAGACTGTGACCACATGGTGATGACAAAGTGGGGCCTCAGGCAAATTGTAACTGGTTTTTCTTGCTTTTGTTTTTGTTTATTATTTATTTATTTTGGTACTAGTGACTCAACCCAGGACCTCAAGTGCACTAGGCTCTACGACTGAGCTACACTGCCAGCCTCCAAAGTATTTTGTTAAAAAGCTGTTCTCTGAATACTTGGGTTCTAAAATTACATCTAGAGAAGTTATCAGGAAGTTTTGGAAGAAGAGGGAAGGACTGGATGTAAGGAATGACTTTAAGCAAGCTGAGCAAGGCAGCAAATGTGTTCTCAGACAAGGCAGAGTCAAATCCACTAGACTAGACTGGCTGTGAGGACAGGGGGTTTTTCTTAAAAGCTCAAGGAAGAGACTGCTGGGAGTAACAGACAAGAGCACAAGGCTTAAATCTCTGAAAATTTATGTGAATGAGACCTGTGTACATCATTTCAACTTAAAACATAACTTCTAAATTCCCAGTGGAGAGTGTTACTGAGGAAGGAGAAACTTATCTTTAATGACAAAAAAATAAAATAGAAGGCCTAATACATCCTCAAATTCTGATTTCACAAAATGTAAAGAATCTGTAGAGTCCTCTAATGCAATGAACCAAGAATTAGATGAATTAGATGCAATGAACCAAGAACTCTTAAACAAGAGAAAAGGACAATACTCTCATTGTGTGGGTGTTGTATGAATGTCCCCATGATGAGCTAAAGAAATACTGCATGACAAGTGAGTTTTCACCGATGCATTTTAAAATTTGTGATTCAAAAACACATTTTTGTGTTCTAAAAATGTTCAATGAATGTTTACAGAACATTATTTTGTTTTATGAGAATTATACATACCTACATCCTCAGATGTTTGTTCTAGCCAGCTTGGCACAGTGGCACAAGCCTGTGATCCTAGCACTTGGAAGATCAGAAGGAAAGTTTATCCTCAGCTATATGGTGAGTTCAATGACATTTTGGGCTGCATGAGACCATGTTTGAAAAAAAAAATGTGGGGTGTGGTGGTAAATGCCTTTAATCCCAGCACTCAGGAGGCAGAGAGGGAGGCAGACTTCTTTGAGTTCAAGGCCAGCTGGGGCTACAGGGAGACCCTACTTCAAAAATAAAAAATAATTAACTTAAAAACACTAAAAATTATACTCTAAATACATTTGTTCCGAAGGAATAAACTTATTTCAAAAAGTATCGTCCAACTGTTCAGGTGCTTGGACCTTAACTATTAGCTATTTTGTATCTGCTAAATCTACAGTGTCTGAGTACTTATAGGGACTGTTAATTCTTGTCTATTAAGAATGTGTGGCTAAGTTATATTCTAGAAACTGCAGTCACCAAGGGTATCTCTCTGATTTTTACATGTCAATGAACATGTTGCCTAATTGGGGTACCTAGGAGGCAAGCAGATTTACTCTTCAAAGGTAAGAAATTTTGAAAACTTGGGGACTGGAGAGATGGATCAGCAGTTAAGAACATGGGCTGCTCTTGCAGAGGACACAGGTTTGATTCCCAGAACCTACATGGTGGCTAACAACTCTTTGTAACTCCAGTTCCAGGGGATCTGAAGCCCTCTTCTGACCTCTGTGGACACTGCAAAACACAGGTGCACCTACCTACATGTAGGCAATACAGTCTTCACATAAAGTAAAAATAATAAATAAAATATTTTTTAAAAAAGAAATTAAAAACACTCAACAATACAGAATCCAGATGTAGAAAAGAAACATGACAACACCATTTGTAGAATACAGGCTAATATTTTACTAATCATTTCTTAAAGCTATGGTGACACACTTCATGAAATATGATGAAATATGTGAGTGAATGGTGCACACATGTATCAAAAACGACTTACTCAAATCTATCTCTGTTGTTGTTATTATTATTATTATTATTATTTGAGACAGGGTCTCATTCTGTAGCCCTGGTTGGCCTAGAAGCCTAGAACTTGCTATATAATCAGACTAGCCTCAAACTCATAGAAATCTGCTTGCTTCTGCCTCCAGAGTACTAGGATTAAAGACATGTACCACCACACCCAACCAAATCTGTGTTTCTTAACTTCTTGGTGGGCATAATGGGGAAAATGAAGTAGATAAAAATATATACAAATTAATTTTTCATTCAGGAAGCCAAGATTAAGGGTAAGTGGTCTCTTAGTTTGTAATGAGACAAAATACAGGAAAAAAAATCATCACTATTTTAGTAAGTGAAAAGGACTTTTGTGATGTAGCTACATTAAAACTGTGCCTCTCCAAAACTAGTAACCTAGGGTAATCAAGGGCAATGGCAATAGACTGTAAAGTTTGGGAATCTATGGAACCCGACTCACTGACCAACACCTTGCAAAGAGGTAACCATACCTTGAACTGGGCTTTTTATTTGAGAGCCTATGGTATCTGAGAGAGGCATTGTCCCCTGTTATGGATGGCTGTACACTCATGTACTTACTAGAATCACTAAGTGGACTCAGTGGTTTTTAAAAAAAAGAACAAATGAAGTTGGAAGGGAAAAGTGGTAGCAGGGATAAGGGAAGATTTGGAGGGTAGGGGATGAAGGGTAGATTTGATCAAAACACATTTATATGCATGTTTGAAAATTTCAAACAATAAACACAAACAACAGTGATGTAATGAAAGTAAGGTCTCAGGTCCCTTCTTACCTTTTACCCACAGCTGGCCAATTATTGACCAAAAAGTCCTTTGCAACATACCGGCCGACTTCAGATGCTGCCACAATTTCCATCACATTTGCCTCACTAAAGGTGGATGGAGGTAAAGTGATGGCATACTCCATAAACCTGCAAGAATGCATGGTAAAATATAAACAGGTTAAAAAAATATAATCTAGAGCTAAATGAATGGAATTAAAACTTCATGGTTCTAAGTTACTGGGGCACAAATATGCATGTTTCTATTTTTCTCCCTTTGGGGATATGTTCTGTTCCTCCAGCAAGAACTTTGAAGTGAGTTTGCCGTATCACCTGTGCAGTATCCATGGCTCTTTACTGCAGCTCATTGCATAAGCCAGATGAATCCTTTCCTCTTCCTTTTTTGTTTTGTTGTAAACACTTAACAAAAAGTCCCATTCCTTATCACTTCCCAAGGCAATGCCATAGCATAAAACCACACTTCTAATTGGATGTGGGATTCTGAAAGATAGAACAGGCAATGGCATTTCTCATGGTAGTTCGGTGACATGTTTACTCAGACTGTCACATATTTACAAGTGTAAATCTAGAAAAAAAATTTGATATCTGAGATATAAAGATCAAAGGTAGAGCTCTAGAGAAGCAAGTGAGGGAACTGTCATTAGCATCAATGTGCTGAAAAGGGGCAACTATTTAGCTGAGAGATTGAGTTTTCAGAGAAGTAAATTAGAATAGCACGAGATACATCAGTAAGGCAGTTTGGTTTTGTGTCTCTTTATGACATTTTCTCAGAGCCCATCTGAAATAATAAATGACAGGCAATAAATCCCCGAACACCAAAGTAACGGTCTCAGCTCTTAATGAGACTATAAACTCAGATGTGTGTGTGTGTGTGTGTGTGTGTGTGTGTGTGCACGCGTGCGTGCACTTGGGGGGGCTCTAATACATTCATAGTTAAAGCATTGATAAATAATCATAAAGAACAACCTGTTAATATGTAAAAAAAGGGACTGGAGAGATTGCTCAGTCAATAAGAGCATTGGTTGTTCTTGCAGAGGACCTGGGTTCCATTTCCAGCACCTACAATGGCAGCTAACAATCAATCTGTAACTCCAGTTCCAGGGGATCCGGCACCCTCTTCTGGCCTTTGTGGGCACTGCATGACATTAGCGCACTTACATAAATGCAAGCAAAACACTTATCCACATAGATTTAAGAATAATAAATAAAAAATTTAAAAAAAGATGTAAAACAAGTATAGAAAGTCCAACTGGTAAGTATTACTGAGAGACCATACCAGCAATGAAAGGTTATGGTCTCAATTTACTGAATGAATTCTAATCTGTTATGTACAGATCTAATTAGATAATTGTTTTTTTAGAAAAGGATATCTGAAAAGAAATTGGGGAGATTATCTAAGCGAAAGCAAAATGATCACCCCCAACTATAAGAACATCAAAGAGGTAGAGAAATCACCGGTGTTGAAATGGGAGCTGAGCAGGGGGACTACAGTGTTGCTCTTACACATTCTCTGGATGCTTCATCCATTTTCTGAAGAGCTCTTTTGACAGCTGGAGACAGTCTTCAAGACCCAACCAACACGCTGTTTCAAAAAGTTTTTCCAATGATATTCTTGAAAGAAAAGTCGAAGTGGAGCAGTTAATTTTGCATTGTCACCTTCATTTTTTCCTACTGCTAAGAATGTGTGTTTCATAAAAAGACGAGAAATTTAAAACATTCTAGTAACATCAGGTTTGTTTTAAGAAATAGCTTTTACAGTGACAAACATATTTAAGATTCAGAGAAACATTTGCTGAGAGGCTTTCAGGCACCAAAAAAACTCCTACAAATAATATTTTTTCAAAATTAGAAATAAATTACTGCCATCCTTCATCTCTCTCAAACACACATGGGAATACAGGCACTCAGCATCTGTTGTCAGTTTATGCTTTCTCTCTTTTACGATAATTTCTTAATGGATAAAAAAAAGACCCTGAGAGTATCTGATCCAATATACTTAAAAATAAATGCTTTCTCTACACAAGAAAAGGAAAGAAAATGGTCCCCCCACCCCCGTACAGTTTGTTTTCCCTTGCTACAGTATCTGACTCTTCATCTGCTCCCTGTCAATTATTGTTCATATATGTGTCCAGAAAAGAACAGGGTGGTTTGTTTTATTTTTATAGCTAAGCAAGGGTCTACATTCTGGTTCAAAACAAGCTCAAAAGAACACAGTGAAGAACAACCATGGGTCAAGGGAAGCCATGCCTTGTGGTACAGCTTGTGGTATTCATCAACTTTGGGGTCTGAGTAAAGGAAGTCAGACTGATTCTAAGTTCCCAGAAAACTATGAAAGCCAAATTTCTTTTGTCCCACTCTCCAGTTTCAACTCGGTCTGGTCTGACTTTGTGATAGGCAGGTTTGGAATGTGGAGGGGTGGAGGATCTGGGACAGATGCTACTAGGCATTCCAAGTGTATTCACTTCTCTCCACCAAATTCAAGTTAACTGCAACAAAATGGGGTTCTGAAAAATCAGTCTCAAGCTGGGCATGACAGCACAGCCTTTAATCCCAGTGCTCAGGAGGCAGAAACAGGCAGATCTCTCTGAGACTGAGGCCAGTCTTGTCTACATAGTGAATTCCAGGCCATCTGGGGTTACAGGGAGACCATGTCTCAAAAACAAAACAAAACACAACAAAACACAACAAAAAAGTCTCTCCCAGAAGTTTCTGGAGGAGAAAAACTGGCCCCAGGATGGCATAAAAAATAAGCCACTTTAGTCTGATTTAGGAGAACCAAGAATGTGTCTGGTTAGCATCCATGCTGCCTGGTTGAACACATTTATACCTTCCTGTTCATTCACACAATTTGCCTACACGCCATCCTAAACAGTCTTCATATTCATCGATGTACTTCTTCATCCAATTCTATGTCCTCATAATTATATACCATGGTGCTAATTTCTACTCCCTCAGAAGAGAACTATTGAGAGAGAATAATTACATTTTGTACTACTTATGTAGTCTAATAGATTAAAGTTTGACGTTGTTAGACATTGTAGCTATAGTTGTTGGCTACCACCTACCCCCAATTCTAGAATCCCAGACCACACACATGAATGTCAGGTCACAGAGAGCACAGAGGTACCACAGCCTCATGTTGTCTTTCTGCTCCGTCCCAAACCATCACAAAATGTGCTTCTTTCCATGAGGAAATAATTTGCAGTACTTAAACATGCTCATAACAAGTGACTGATATATGTCACTGTCAACCTATTTCATTTTTGTATCATGTAGAATTCTTGTAAACAAAAATGGCCAGAAAGTGTTAGGTAACTAGTTAGAAATTAGGCTTAAAGATCATGGAGGATGGACCCCTCTCTCCTAATCAGCTTTGAGTCCCACACCCTATGTCCCTGGTAACACATAAACTTCATAGTGATAGATAAAAAAAGAGGGAAAAGTACCATATTGGCCTCTCCTTAAGAGTGAAATGATCAGAGCCAGGTATGGTAGCACATGCCTTTAATCCCAGTACTTGGGAGGCAGAAGAAAGTGGATCTTTGTGAGAGAGAGGATAGCCTGGTCCAGGCCAGCTGGGGCTACAGGGAGACCCTGTCTCAAAAACATTAAATAAAAAAGATTGAGCAAGTGGAGGTAGCAGGGCTTTGTGGAGGCCCATTAAGAGAAGGCTATTTTCTCATGGTAAAACATGTCTCTTTTTAAGACTTTTTTCCTCAGTTCTTTTTAATCTGCTATGTTACATGCGTTTTGGTTAAAATAATGAGATCTGAGTTGTATCTCTGCCATTGAGTAGAGACATGACTCTTTGACCTGGTAGGAAGACTACTAGGTAGAAGGGGGCTTTCTGGTAATGAGAAAGGACATATAATGAGCTCTTCTCTTAAGAATTTATCCAAATAGACTGGTCATAAGGAAAAAGTTCCTCAGGAAAGTTGTCTGCTCTACAGACTTTGGAAAATAGTATATAACCTACCCTAACATATAGTTTGACACAATGGTCTCTCTAGCCATGGTTCACTTTTATCCCTTTAGGATACTCCACTTTACTCTCTAATGAACTCTATCTCATACAGTCTGTCCTGTGTGTCTTGTCTAAATTCTTTTTAATGGAGAACACAAAGACTAGGGAGTTGAGTTGTGAACAGAGAGCAAGATCTCAGTGACAAAAGGACAGGTGGCTTCCCCATGGCCTTCAGTTTAATTGTGCAGAGTAACTGTCTTTAGCACAACTCTTGACCCATGGTAGGATATACTGACAACGTCAGCTGTAATCTAACTTTGAGAATAGAGTTTAAGCTCCTGTGCGCACGTGCATGTACTTCCCAGGTCAATTAAGAGTCCAAGATATTATTTCCTCTGAGAATACACTATAGTTCATCCTTTCGCCAATAGCATGCAAACTCTCTCAGTGAGTAAAGAGGTATTAACATTTTTCTCTTTTATGAATTTGGAACTCATCTATTATTATGAGTCATTTTTTTCAGTTATCACCAACTAAAAATACTTACAGAGCTAAATAATTGTCTTGTAATGCTGCCACATTTTCTCGAATTATAGCTGAATAAATATTCCATATTGAGTCAAGTCTCTTCAGTAGATACTTCTATAAATCACAAAGAAAATATACCATTATTTCTGGCACCGAACACTGAATTTCCAGTGTATTTCTATTTATCTGAATGATATCAAATAGAGAAGTGACAGATAGTGTTTCAGAAATTATCTTTGTTACTAAATATACTGTTTGATTTTTAAACTTTTCTACGTTCAGTTCCCTCACATATATAAAACATGAGATGCAATTGAGGAGTAGGTAATAGAATGTCTGAAATGTCTGTAAAGACACTGCCTGGCATGGAGTAAGAGCTTAATGAACATTAGGCGTTATTGTCATTTACTATAAGCTGGTGAATATAAAGTTAAATAAGTTAGATGTTCACTAGTACAAGCATCCCTGAGAACCAACTAGGTGCTATGAATCCACTGAAACTCACTGAAGACCAGTGTTTTGTCCAGAGCCAGTCATCAGAGACCAGCAATCCCACAGTCATTAAGTGATGAAAGTCACCTTCCCTGCACTCGCCTAAGTTACCAACATTAGTATGGATACTAGAAGAAAGAACATCTAGAACCTGAGGTATGTACGTTATCACTGTCAGAATGGCCCAGAAGCTCTCTTGTAATCATCATCTAATGAATGTTCTAGTTTGTTTGTGGACCTTGACTATCCAAAGAGTTGCTCCAAAACATTTACACTGATTTTATCTCTGGCAATCTTTATTCTGAGGCGTACTATTTAAGATGTAATGGTGGAATGTCTCCTTTTTATATTCTCTCGTTTAAGATGGCTTGTTATTGTCTTATGCATTAACTATGATTTCTATCTTTCTCTTCCTAATAGCAAGAACCACTTTGAAACTTCTATTCTTTCTAGAATATAGCCCTCTGGTTTCAGTTGCTGATCCTGTAGACACAAGTATTGCAATTTGAATACAGGTTGTTGAAAGACTTTGTTTGCCTGCAAGTCTCTTGTGAAAGTTGTTTCTAATGGATACTACCATTTTCTATAAGAAGATATGTAATGCACCACTTCTGGTTTTAGGATACACTATCACTTCAGCAAGAATGAAGAACCCTTTAAGCTTTCCTGCTACTCATCTCCTAGACCAGGGCTATGACTAAGGTATTTTTCTTCTAAGAATAATCAGCTGTAGCTAAAAGAAATAAATAACTAGACATCTGGAATGAATAGACCATTGCTTTGGGAAAGGCCTGTCCCACAGATGCTGCCCAGAATACAGAAAGAGGAAAAGAGGACTGATTTAAAAACCACGTAACAAAGCATGAATTACCTTCAGTAATGGGTATATAGCATAGTTGTTCACATCAGAAATAAGATCCCTGTTTATCAAGTTTACCAAGACTTCACACCACACTATGATTTCATCTTCTTCAGCAAGGTACTTGGTTAAATCAAGTGCTGTCTCAATCTCAATATAATTGTTTCTGTTTGGTTTAAAAAAACACACACTCAAAAACCTTCACCTGCTCAATGATTTGCTCTCTTTCCATATTTGTTCCATCTTTCCATGCTTGATTTCAACAGGTTATGTAAACAAACCAAATAGAGGACTGGAAAAGGCCCTGTCTTACTGATAAAACAGAATACCAGAAATGCTGCCAGGCCATTCATTTCCACTTGATACCCATGTTAGAAGCTGTAGAAAACTAGGCCAAATGTTGAGTAACAGAATATTGGGTGTTTAGTATTTGTTCTTATGAGAATATAATTTCCTTTCAGCAAGCATCAACCATGAGCTCTCCCAGTCTAATGCTCTTGTCAGCCTCAGTGGTCATATAAACTAGTACTATGTCACTTCAGTTGCCTGCTGTTAAGAGCATCAGTGAGGTGCTGAGGCTGGTTCATAGGACATTGCCAAGGAGAGGCCCCAGAAAAGATGATGACAACTATATATGAAGAGCGGAAGAAGGAAAATATACATGGAAATATCAGGGGGAAAATGGAGAAGTCAGAGAAGGCCTCACGGAAAAAAACACTTGAGAAGAGCACCGAGGGACATGTATAATTGAAAAGGGCAGAAAATGCAGCTGAGGACAAAGAAGGTACAGTGGGGAATAGAACAGTGGGCAGACAGAGCTAATAAGAGGGGGTTTCATGTCTAGTCAGAGGCAGATACTAACAGGTAGGTGGTTCAAACCTGTGGAGATCCTTGAACATCAGGATGAAGAGTTAAGATTTGGTTGAAAGGCACTCTGGGTTTTTAAGCAACTGGGATAATATGATATAATTGATGCCTAAAACTTCTGTTGTCACAATGCTGAATTCATAACAGAACTCAAAAGAACTAAAGGCTGGAGGCTAATATAATATGCCAGACAAAAGATGATGGAAATGGCTTATGTGTAAGTAGTGAAGGCAGCAAGGTAAGAATCCAAAAGGTGTTACCAAGAATGTATAGATAAGACATGCTGAATGGCTAAGCATGAGACATGGAGAGAGGAACGTCTCTGAGGATTCAAGTTTGGGTTATGAATAGTAGAGAGAGAGAGAGAGAGAGAGAGAGAGAGAGAGAGAGTGAGTTTATAAATAGCAAGAACAACTTAGAGACCAAAATAAAATTTAGCATTTAAGGCAATGAATTGAAATGTCTACAAGATAAATATAAGACAAGAAGAAAAAACATGTAGAGATATTTTAGAATATAACTGAGCATCTTATATTTACTGAGCCATGTACATAATAAAATAATCATCTATATGATAAGATGAATTATTCAAAGGCAAGAAGGAAGAAAACACAGGCAAGAAGGAAGCCCATGATTGGCCTTAAGGATGCACATAGAATAGGAAGATGTGAAGTCAGATATATGAGAAGAATCAATTTTGCATGTTGAAGTATCAGAAAGCCAAAAAGTATCAGAAGCCTGGAGGATGTGGTCAGTGGATTCCAAGTCATGGTGGCTCTGGAGAGGCATTGCATCCAAGTCTTGTGCAACAGTTATCAGAGGGGACAATCAGTAAAGAAATCACAAATATTCAACAAATGTAATGGGCTAAAAAGAGGACATGTTGGATCATTTATTATACAAAACCCTTTAATTTTATTGCCTTAAAATTTAAATCTTGAACATATAATAATATTTCCTGGTTAAACAGTGGCATAGTTTAGGCTAAACAAATATAATACATACATATAAAATAGATAATTCCACACTATATTAAAATATAAGCCAGTATCACTACAATTGTAGCAGCACCATCACTCTAGGGTAACCTCAGAATATCAATGGATGGTTTCCAATAACTATGCTACAAAATACCACTGTGAACACAGATTTTGATCCTAAGCTTATATTTATGTATCTCTTTTATTTTGAGTCAGGGTTTTACACTATTTGTAGTTCGGGCTGTCCTCTAAGTCACAGCAATCCTCCTACACCAGACTTCCAGGTGCTAGGATTACAGGTTTGAGAAACCATGCCCTGCGTTTGACCCTAATCTTAATCAGTTAAGGTCTGTGCATACTAAAGAAGTAAGTTCATAGTAATGAGGTTGTTATTTTTATAAAGTTCTCAAGATACACCCTATAATCATGAAAGAAGAAACACTCACTTAGATAAGGTAAAAGCATCGCTCATCAACTGCAGTCGGTGGATAACAGGAATAGCCTATGGAAGGAAATCCAAATGTGGTCAAGAAAAGATGAAGGCATTTCCAATAAAATATTTTCAAAACAGCAACTTAAAGATCATTGGTGTCTATAAATCACTTCCACAGCAATTGTCTCCTATGTAGAGAAATAGTGATTACTAAGGACAGCCCATACATAATTTATATATTACACATGTGTTTTTGATAAAAGATCCCTCTGGACATCAATCATAATATTTAAACATGGCAGAAAGATTTACCAAAATACTCCCCTAAAACATACCATGTTATAGACAACTAAATTTAAAAGGTGTCTCCAAAAGAGAATGCATATATTCAATGGTATTACCATATCTTAATTGTTTCAGGGGAAGTTTTAGCATACGAGGTCTTAAATAAAAGTATTTAACACTACTTTTGGTAATGCTGAGGTATTATTTTCAATATTGCCTGTCCTTGCAATATTTGACTAATGTGACCCAGGACCTTATATTCAAGGAAAGGCAGGGGCCAATCCCAACCTAACTCTACAAGCTTCCATCTAAACTACTCAACATCATAGCTCAAAACTTAGATTTCAGCTTCAATCTTCTGAGGGTGTCCACAGACTCCCATATCATTCCTCCAACACCCTCAGCACCTTGATATATTTGGTCCAAGAAAATTTATCTTTGTAGCATTCCTAAGCATCTTAGTACACCAGTTTTAAGTCTCCCTTTGGAGATAGGTTCATTTCCTTTCTGGCAGTAATAACACATTTTCTGGATTCATTTGAATAGCACAGGTTTATCTTATGTGTTCATCAATTGCATCACAGAAACATTTAGTTCAATTTTTCAATGAGCAAATCTACACTGGCTTCAAGGAATGATTATAGACAATATTAATATTACATATCATCAGTATTTTAATGGAATAACCTAGGACTTTTGTGGCTTATAGTGTCCTCAGAAACTATGAAGAATTTAGTCAGGACCCTGGAGAGAGGGCTCAGCAATTAAGAGAACTTGCTGTTCTTGCAGAGAACCTGGGTTCAGATCCCAGCACCCACATGGTGTCTAACCACTGTCAATAATTCCAGTTCTAGGGGATCACAACACTCTTCTGGCCTCTAAGGGCACTGAACCAACATGGGTGCACTTACATGCAGGCAAAACATACATTAAAAAAATGTTTTTTAAAAGAATTTAGTCAGTCTAAAAAGGATTTTAAAAGAAAATATTATGTGGATTTTGTAGCTTTATTCAAAATATCAATAACATTATTTCAAGTAGCTGGGGCCAGGCATGGTGGCGCACACCTTTAATCCCACCACGTGGGAGGCAGAGGCAGGCAGATCTCTGTGCATTCAAGGCCAGCCTGGTCTACATCGTGAGTTCTAGGACAGCTGGGGCTACAGGGAGACCCTGTCTCAAAAAGACCAAAAAAAAAGAAAAAAAATTGCTGAACATACTGTGAGTGCCTGACTTATGTCTGGCCTCTGTTAAATGTATCATTTTATCTGATCTTTACAAGGACACTTTAAGATTAGTCATAAACTTTAAAGTAAGGTTAGTCTATTAATGCCCATTAATACAGATAAAAAAATCAGTCAAACGCCAGGCCCAACATCACACTTTAAGTAAATGATGAACAAAAATGTGAGCTGAAGTCTCTTGACCCATAGCCCAAGTTCTGGGCCAATGTGCTGTGCTGCTGTAGAGGCAGCTGTGACCCCAACAGAGAAGCATGTAAGACAGCTTTCACTTCAGCTAAGTGAACTGCCCAAAGAATCACAACAGCACAGTCTATCTTGTGGACTCTTTAGTCAGCATCCCTTTCTACTTGGAGATTTGGTTAAGTCAACCAATTAAAGATTGACTAATATAAGCTGGAGAGATGGCTCAGCAGTTAAGTGCACAGACTGCTGCTCTTGCAGAGAACCCGGGCTTGGTTCCTAGCACCCACATGGCAGCTAACAACCACCTGTAATTCCAGTTCCAGGAAATCTGATGCCCTCTTGTGGCCTCCACGAACATTGTACACACCTGGTGCACTTACAGCAAAACAATACAGATAAAAGAAAAAATTTTAAATTCAAAGACTGACTAATGTAATCTGGTCAATATTTTAACATTTATAGATTCCAAAATGATTTGTAGGCTTTTAAGAATAATTTAATGTGATATTGAACTATTATTAATGTTTTATGAAGTAAATTCTTCTGAGGGAGAGGAAAAATATATTTTTATAAGTAAAAATTAATATTTCCTAGAATATATACTAAGTACCTATTGTGGGCTTAGAAATTTTGGTACATTTTTCAATCATGTTTGTTGCTGCTCTTTCCACAATAGCTAAGAGATGGAAGCAACCTAAGTGTCCCTCAACTGACGAGTAGTTAACAAAAATGTGGTATATTTACACAATGGAGTTCTAGCCAACTGTAAAGAAAGATAAACTAATGAAATTTGCAGGTAAATGGATGGATCTAGAAAATGTTATACTAAGCAAAGTCACAAGGACTCAGAAAAATAAAAGACATATGTTCTTCCTCATTTGTGGATCCTAGCACCAAATCCCTTTAAATAAACTCAGAAAAACAAACAAGTTATGTTCTTCCTCATATGTGGCTCCTAGCACCAAATTCTTTTAAATTCCAGGTCCTTTTAATAAGATGATGCTATACAGCAGTCCCTTCTGTATGAAATAACTACCATCATAGCGACTTCCACTGAGCCTGATCACTAAACATAGTCACAATTGGGCTTACTGATGGTTGTGCTCATTCATTAAAGGTGTGCCAACCAGGGTCACTGGACCCTCACCTGAGTATCCAGACCCTCTTCCCAGCCAACAAGTCCAGCCTTGGAAGACAAAAGAAAAATGAGGAAGAACCCAAAGAGGGATGCTTTTGGAAGCCCTTGTCAAGAAACTCCAATGGATTCTCATATGAACATTTGAAAATTGCCCTGTTCTGACTTTTTTCTAGTTCCCTGTCTAGTACTTGTAATGCTAATTACTCTTGCATTTACTTCTTCACATTGCCTATTCATGATTCAAGGACTTTCTTTTCCCCTTAGAGACAAGAGTTAAGCAATTTAGGAGTCTTTTAGATAGACTCACT
>NW_008360322.1:5204801-5214463 GCF_000622305.1 Nannospalax galili | reverse complement strand
TAATCCTTAAAAGATTTTAGGGTTACCTCTTCAGAGGGGGTAATGTTGGAGGGGAAGGAGTGGGCATGGATTTGATCAAAATGCCTTATATGTATGTATGAAATTCTCAATAAAGTTTTTGTAAAAACTAAAAAAAATAAAGAAGAAAAAAAAATTTTGGTACATTTTTACCTGCATCATTTCTAATCCTCATGGGGAATCCAAGAAATAATATTTTCATTGTACAGTGAAAAACTATGACCAAGCATTGAGGTAACTTACCAAAGTTCACAAGATTACCCATTAATAGGAAAATATATTCTGATTCTCATTTCTAAAGGTAAAAATATTTTTGGAAAAACAAAAAGAATCTCCAAAAATACACCGTTCACCAAAATCATCCCTTGCTAAGAATGAGAGCAAAGACATCTCCAGTACAGGTACAGGGGGGCTAAATGGGACAGAGCTCTTCTAGCAGAAAGCTCAACCTCTGAGTGACTATGACCCAAAACAACCATACCTTAGGATCATTTTCAAGCTGTTGATTTAACTTCTTCCAACCTAATTTATCATAATTAACTCGATAATATCCAGTCATATTCAAATTTAAAATCACCCAGTCATGGTCAGAATCTGAAAGTTGCATTTCAGGGAATATTTCTACAAAGAAATATAAGAATAGTTTGAAATAAGATTTTTTAAAAAGATTTCAATACATTTTATATAATACATTCTCATGTCTAAACGACAAGCCAAATAAAATATAATTTAAGATAATTTGTAATTGTATGTTGATCTACCATATAGTTACATTTTCCTATATAATGAGTTTTAATTTGAAACTTGTCTTTTAAACTCTGTTCAACAAGTAGGTTTCCAAAAGTTAAGCATTTTCATATTTTATTTTCTGCTTTTATATTGGCATGTATGTAAAGACACTTTTTATAGATTTTTTTTTTTTTTACTTACTGCTGCTTTTATCCAGCCAGGCTAAAGATTGTATGATTCCATTTTTCATCCAAAGTATAGGGACAATCCATGTGCTACTTTTTGGAAGAGAAGAAAAAAAGTCATTTTTCACACTCAAGAATATATGCTCAGTCAAGATTAAAGAGATGATAAAATAGTCATTCTCAAAGTCATGGTGATTCAGTAGCTGCACAGGGCTTTTGTTGGTATGGTTACTGGCTGCTGTTTATATGAGGCAATGCCACTTCAAACCTTTGTCACTCCTGCCTCTTGCTGTATCTTATGGATTTACTTCTTATAGCACAGGCAACTACTAAGAATATCTGAAATGTTGAAGAACTGATTCTGCTAAATTATAGCTACGTGGCCTCACTCTGGGGTATTCAAATGTTGCAAACAGACCCAAATCTATCCATGCCTAGAGAAGTGAAGGGTAATTTCAAAAGAAAAAAAGCTTGACAATGTTTCAAAACACTCCTCAGCCCCAAGCTTTCTCTCCAGCTGAAACTTGTTCATGTGCATCAGGCAGAACATTCATATTTATTGAATGTCTACATTTTCCTCTGCGTTAGTGGATGTGACCTGGATGAATCAGCTGACCACAAGGAGTACATTAGTCATCAGAAGAGACACAGCTTGGAGCTTAGGCAATTATTTCCAGTCTTCTTCAAACTCTCATATCTTGGCTTCTCAGACATTCAGTTATGAGTCTGTGTTTTTCTGCATAGCTTAAACTGCCCACTTCTGAAAAGTCACAGATATTATAGTGAAAAGGAGCTTTTGGGTCTTGAGTTTCTTTCCTCTAGGATTTTGAAGAAAGAGTAGGGCTATTTGAATTATTATTATTATTATTATTATTAGTAGTAGTAGTAGTAGTAGTAGTAGTGGTAGTAGTAGTATATGTGTGTATCTATGTATGTGATGTGGGAGGGGACATACATATGCCATGGCACATGTGTAGAGGTCAGAGGACAACTTGGAGGAATCAGTTCTCTCCTTCTACCTTAACATGGGTGTCAGAGATCAAGCTCCGGTCACCAGACTTGCTTGCAAATTCTACGCTACCACTCCTCACTGCATTTTTGCAATACCCAGGATGCAGACCATTCTATTTGTATTATAGATAATGTAATTGGAACTCAAAAATTTTAATAAGACCTATTTAAGGTTTGACTTTTGCAGAAGTCAATATTTGAAACAGGTCCAAATATATCTAAAGGTCATAAATTTAAAGCTTCAAGTGTTGCTTTAAATACACAAGCACACATGTGCACCACACAATGTGCACACATGTGCACAGACCTAGGCTCAAAGATGTAGTTACCATTTGGTTCTGTATTTAGGGAAGAGATTGCAACAGGTCATCCTTTTCTGTTAACTAACATGTACCATTAGTGATACCATCTTCTTGCCTCTTACCAGAATCCCAAGTAATTCATTACTTCTGCCTGAAGGATGATGAGAAACACATAGCATTCCAACACTCTGGTCACTTGTGTCACTCTAAGTCCCAGGTGAGGGCACACTTTGATCCCTAGCTTCAGGTCTCTAGCCTTGCTCAGTGCTTGGGGTTCTGCATCACCCTAGAACACAGGGCATCCCCCAGAAGAAAGGCATGTGCCCAGCAAGGGTCATGCTAACTCGTCACTGGCTGGCTTGCACCCCAGCATAGCTCAACGCCAAGCAGGGTGAAGGTAGAGGAGCAAAGTGACCTACTTGTGGCTTAGAAGAGTCTGATTTTCAACCTTTTCAAGATAGAATGGCTCCTGTATCATGACACCAGTAGACACATTTAAAGTAAGGACTGGAAAACCACTCTGGTATGTCCAGCTGTCCATTATGGTTTTCACTGTTGCTGGCAAATGAATTATAGTCTGCTTATCAATGGCCTGTTTTAAAAAAAATCATCACAAAGCAGATGTGGCTTATCAACAAAACCTTTTGAAGCTTCAATCTCCCCCAAAGAAACAAAATAACCTTTCTATCCCTCCTTTATGTAGTAACCAAGTAACCACTGGGAGTCTAACGAGCTGAATTCAGAACTGTTTATCTCTATAAACTTTTCCTCCAGTATCTGAAGATTCTAATGCCCCTTACATAATCTAGAACAGTACTTACATGTAACGAATGCACATTTTCAAGTGTGCTGTAAATTATCCCTAAATTATTTACAATACATACTGTAATACAAATACTATGTAACTATAATGGTTGTTATATTGTATTGTTTACGGAATAGTGACCCCAAAAAAGTCCAGGACAGATGCAACTTTTTTTTATTGTCCATCTGGGATTGATTGGAACCACAGAAGGCTGACTATGAGTGGTGCCTTGGTTATTAATTTATTCCTTCACTGAGCATATATTTATAGACCTACTGTGTGCCAGCCTCTGTTCTAGGCATGGAAATATGATGAAAACTAAAGAAATACTTTGGGGGCTGGAAAGATGGCTCAGGGGTTAAAAGCACTGGCTGCTCTTGTAAAGGACCTGGGTTCAAGTCCCAGCCCTCACATGGTGGCTAACAACCATCCATAACTCCAGTTCTAGGGGAATTCATCAACACCCCCTTCTGACCTCCATGGACATTGCACAACACAGGTGCACTTATATACATGCAGGCAATACACTGATACACATAAAAACTAATAAATAACATTTTAAAAAAAAAGAAACACCTTTGACCAAAGGGAGTTTCAAAGCCAAGGAAAAGTCATGTTCTTGTGGAGCGGCTATTTACCCATGGCCTCCTGATCTTATACTACATTAGACAAAAATGCTCAGAAAGAAAATGTTTCGAAAAGGACAATTACCATTTGAAAATGTCTCCATAGATCATCTTGCTCAGCATTTGAGTAAGAAAATGTCTCCAGATATGACTGTGGAAACAGAGGAATTAAGGTTAAAATAATAGCATGCCAAAGCATTTCCATTTGCTACCACCCATGTAACAGTCTTGTAAACTCACCTTAAGTGCACTAATAAATAAATGCTCACTCAGGAAACTAGAAAGCATCCGGGCCATAGACGCTCCCTAGGACATATGAAAAAATTCATTGTTTGAACAAAATTCAATATTTACAAAGACACATTCTATTTTATAAGCAATATTCCAGGCTATGCTCCTGATTGGATTTTTGTTTGTTTGTTTTTGTTTGTTTGTTTGTTTGAGACAGGGTCTCCCTGTAGCCCTAGCTGGCTTGGAACTTGCTATGTAGACCAGGTTGCCCTTGATCTCACAGAGATATGCCTGTCTCTGAACCGTGAGTGCTGGGATCAAAGGCATGCCCAACTTCTGATTGCATTTTGTAGCTTAACTGAACCTTTCAATTATCCCCAAATATGTTAATAAAATAATAGACTATCACTAATTAATAGGTAAACAGTGAGCAAATGTCCTACCTATAAAAAGTCAGGGTACACAAACATTTTTTGAGATATTTACACACAAGAATAAAATTCTACGAAACAGAGGAGTTTGGAGCTGGCGAGATGGCTCAGTTGGTAAAATGATTGCCACACACAGAAGCAAGAGGACCTTGGTTCTATCCCCAGAACCCATGTAAAAAAGTTAGTCATGTTTACTTGTAATCCTAGAACTGGGAAGGCAAGCACAAAGGTAAACCTCTGTGGAGCTTGTTCTTGCTGGCCAGTCAGACTTCCCAAATGGGCAAGCCCCAGACCAATGAGAGACTATGACTCCAAAAACAAGGTGAGGTGTGGCACCCAAGGTTTCTTCTAGCTTCCCAATACACACTTGTGGGAGCACTTGTACACACCACACACACACGCACACACACACACACGAGTTTGCTTTTAAAATGTCAAGTTGTGTAAGTCTGTTTATAATGGCAGATGGTAACCACTATCTAATATGGGAATCATTAATAATATTTTCTTGATGAAATCTTATTTAACTACATTTTTGAAACCTATCAGCCAATAAAATTAAAGTTATTTGTATCAAATTTTAAGTATATATTATTCCATAATCCTTAGAAACGATTTTATGTAAGTTTCTGCAAGAGTGCAGAACAAAAGAAATGTATAACTGTTTACCTTGCTGTAAGTAAATAAGTCAAAGAGTTCAATGATTTCACTTGTTTCTGTCAAATTGTCCACCTTCATGGACACAGCTCTAGACTCCAGGGCATGATCTTCTCTGAGGACATCATGTAAAAAGTTAGAAAAAAAGATCTCATTCTATAAAGGAAAAGATCGAGCCACATTAACTTCTGAGGTATTACAGAAACACAAAATCCAGCGGTTCTACCATAATTCCCAAAACTTATACTGAAAAGGAAAACCAATAATTGAAAAATGTCTGAATTACATATACCCCAAACATTAGAATTCTTTGAATAACAAAGCCATAGAACATCTTCCTTCCTGTTTTGTATTACTTACTTCAAGTTTTGAGAAGCTAATTACAAAAGAGCAGGATTTCTAAGAGTCATGTGCTTATGGAGATGGCTTTCTATCACCATCTCTATGTGGTTTCAACCCTCTAGGATTATAATGTTAATTGAATAAGTGACTCCTTAAAATTGAAGAAGTGGCTCCTTAAAATTGGTTGACATTTTTACACGCATATTTGCAAAGCAAAACGTATACTAGACTTACAAAATCACAACAATGCTAACATAATAATTTAAAACTGAAAAGAAATCAACAGGCTTAAAGCGTTTTACAGCTCATGTCTCATGAGAAGGCAATTCATTATATTTTATTGAGAACCATGGAACTGTCCAAGATACTAAGCAATTTCCCCATAATGTGAAAATAGAAAAAAAACCCAATTTATAGCCAAAGTGGGACTTGGGATGACAAAAACAGAGCAAAGACATTGCATTGACAATTCATATCTGGAGAGTGGGCAATCCCCCTGAGGATCTGGCTGTGTTTGGGGTCTCCAAGTTGACTGTCTCCCACCACATCAGTATCAGATAAACTTTCAAACTCTTCTGTATTTTCATACGCCAATGCTTGGTTCAATGCCTTTCTATTTGCACCTTAATTTCTTAATTAGCAATTTCATTAATCAGGATTGTATTAATTACTTGTCTTGTTGTTGTGACAAAGTATACTGGCAAAAACAATTTAAGAAAGGACAGGTTTATTTTGGTTCACAGTTGAAGGGTGCAGTCTATCATGGCTGGGAAATCATGGCAGCCCAGGCTTGAAGTAGTTGGTCACACTGTATCCCCAGTTGGGAAGCAGAGAGCAGTGAGTGCTAGTGCTTAGCTCACTTTCTCCTTTTTCAGTCTGAAACCCCAGTCCACCGAATGGTGCTGCCAACAATTAAGGTGGCTCTTCCCACCTCAATTACCCTAATCTAGATGATCCCTCACAGGCATGATCAGAGATTGCCTCTTAGGTGATCCAGTCCTGTGAAGTTGACAATCAGTATTAACTATCTCAAGGCTATTATCAAATTCTGCTCTTTCTGAAATAAGAACAGCCATAACAAAGAGTAGCATGTTTTAAACTTTGCTGTTTTTGGAGATGGGGTCTTGCCATGTATCCGAGGTTGGCTTTGCATTTGCGATCTTAGCTTCCTGAATACCTGGGATAGCAGGTGTGAGTTACCATGCCTGGCTGTGTCTGAAATTTAATGTGAATATGGATCACCTGGGGGCTGGAGAAATGGCTCAGATGGCTCAGCAGTTAAGAACTCTGGTTGTTCTTGCAGAAGCCCCAGGTTCAAATCCCAGCACCCACATGGCAGCTAACAGCTGTCTGTAACTCCAGTCCCAGGGGATCCGACAGCCTCGTATGACTTCCTCAGGCATTGCACGACACGGGTGCACTTACCTACATGCAGGCAATACATGCATATACATAAAATAAAAATAATAAATAAAAAATTTAAAAATATGGATCACTTGAGGCTTTAGTCAAACTCACATTCGAAATTAGTTGATTCCACTTGGAACCTGTATTTCAAGTAACTAGAGGATTGTGCTAGATAGCTTTAGTTGTCAACTTGACACACCTGGGTTGAGGGAGCCTCAGCTGGGGACTTGCCTCTCTTTGGACTGGCCTATAGCCATGTCTGTGGGGTACTGACTTTTGAGTGATGTGGGAGGGCCCATCCTACATCACCCTGGGCAGGTGGCCCTGTATTGTATGCAGGTTGAGCAGGGGCCAGGGAGCAAGTTAGTAGGCACCATTCCTCCATGGCCTGTTCTTCAGCTCCTGCCTCCATGTTCCTGCCCTGAGTTCCTACCTTGGGCTCCCTCAGTGATGAACTGTGACCTGGGAGATGTAAGCTAAATAAACTTTCATCCCCAAGTTGGTATTGGTCAGAGTGTTTTGTCACGGCAATTAAAGGCAAACTAGAACAAGGATGTTATTTACTAGTTTGATAATCACACTCCAAGTAGCAAGAATTGAGAAGCACCTGCACAAGTCTGATCTTGTTTGTTCAACATAGGTTTTGTTAGCATTCTTGAGAGCATCTCGCTTTTGATTTGTGTGTCATGTACACAATGTAGAAAATAGTAAAAAAAAAACTCTCATAGTTCACACTTAAGATAATCACTACTACAATGTTAGTATTAATATAATTCTTTCCAATTTTTCCTATGTATTTATTTCCATAGTTGGGAGAAATTTTCTGCTACTTATGAAAACATTTTGGATTTTTGCTGCTTGATCTTCATAGCAATGCCTTTAAATGACTGTTATTACAAATGAAACAGAAAGATAACTTGAAAGAAAACAAAGCCAAACAGTGGTTTTCATAGAGTGGACAAGAACAGATGAACTTATTTTTAAAGCATAAGAGAAAAATAAGTACATACCTGTCAAGGCAATGGACCATTAATCATTTTCTTATCACTGAAATTTTAGTTGCTCCTAGCTTCTTGCTCTTATATCAGTTTTAATGAATACTTTTGAAACTCATAGGACCATCTCCCTGTTTTATGAGATTTTCCTCTGTAAAATGGACTGTCTCTCTTCTGACTGGCATGTGATTTTACACAATCTTTAAGCATCAATATAAAGTATGATAATTAAAAGCACAGACTTTGAAGTTGAGCTGCTTGGGTTTAAATTCTATCTCACCCTTTTACTACATATTTTACTCAGACAAGTTACTAACTTTGTCTCCGAAATTCCTTTTGTCATCTCAAAGTGAAAGAACAATATTGTCCTCGCTGAATAGTTTTGAGGACTAAATTAATTTGGGCAAAGTTTTTAGCAAAATGTCCAGCTAATAAAGCCTGCTCAATAGGAGTTAAGCACTGCAATCATCATCATTTTCTCAGAGTTGTTACTAGGAGTGGCTGAATGTATATAATGCTCTAGAAGCTCAGGAGTATATAGCTAACAATGGCTGGCACACAGTGCATAGCAGACGATCAGCAATCTGTTCAATACTGCATGAAACCCATTTTTAGCTTAGGTGTTCAACTGGACACCTCAGCTTATGATGATAAGACAGTGCTCACACCCTCAAGAGCATGCAGGAAGAAGCGGGGGGCTAGAGTATGAACTTTAAAAAAAATTCTATTTATTATTATCATTTTTTGTGTATGAGTACATTACCTACATGTATGTAAGTGCACCCATGTTGTGCAATGCCCATGGAGGTCAGAAGAGGGCATGAGATTCGCTTGGAACTGGAGTGACAGGCTGTTGTTAGCTGCCATATGGGTGCTGGGATTTGAACCCAGGTCCTCTGCAAGAACAGCCAGTGCTCTTATCCACTGAGCCATCTCTCCAGCCCAAGCTATTAACTCTTTTAAAGCCAGTTCCCAATGATGTTGCCTCCTCCAGCAAGGCTGTATCTCCTAAACCTCTGCGATCAATGCCACCAACTGGGGCCAAGTATTAAAATATTTGGAGCCAATGGGGAATATCTTTCATTCAAACCACCACACAACTACACTTTTATTGTTATTCTGAGGACTGACTAAGATGACGCACATAAAGAACTCACACTGCCTGGCACTTACTTTCTAAGTGAATGGCAAAAGTAGTATTTTTATTGTCATCATCCTGGCTAGGACCAGAAAACTGAGTGGTTTCTATCTATCTGTTTTTTCCAGGCAGAGTCTCATGATATAGCTCTGGTTGGCCTGGGACTTACTACATAGACCAGACTGTCCTCAAACTGACAGAAACCCACCTGCCTCTGCCTCCTGAGTGCTGGTATTAAAGGCTTGCACTACCACACCCATCAGACAACTAAGTTTTAGAAAATATATCTTTATTAATTCTTTGAGAATTTCATGCATTGTATTATTTTTATTATATTTACCCTCTCTTCTCCAACTCCTTCCAGATCTACCCCCTTCTCTCCCACCTAACTTTGTCTCTTTATTTCCTTTTTAAGCCTGAGTCCAATTTGTGCTGCTGTTATACTCAGGTGTGTGGCCATTCACTGGAGCATGGGTGACCTAAGAGGGGCCATACTCTTAAAGAAAAGTAACCCTTCCTCTCTCCTCAGTTATCAATTGCAAGAGCTGCTCAACTAGGGCTGGGACTTTGTCCTGACCTGTCTCCCCACTCCATGCTGGGATTTTTTTTAAACCACTTTTTACATTTTATTGGCATATGACAATTTACAAGGATCCCTGTTGAATTATACATCGCACTGAGTAAAAAGCATTTAGCCATCTACATTCATTCTTATTGGGTTAATTTTCTTTAAGATCTCAAACTACAATTCCCAACACTGATTTTAATTGTGACAAAAGGGAACA
>NW_008360322.1:5204207-5204727 GCF_000622305.1 Nannospalax galili | reverse complement strand
GAGTCACGCCTTCTCAAACAGCTTTATTTTTTCTGGGACTATCCTTTGGTTCATTTTAATTTATTTTCTCTGGGCAAAAGGAAACCTGTTAATGCAGATTTATCATAGTTATTTTCCTGGCACTATTTGTAACCTAGCATCTTTATCAAAAGGACCCATTCAGCTTTTGTAACATGTCATGAGGTGTAAAATTAAATGGTGGTTTCAAAAACACATATAGGCTACTTTTTGTATGCTTGGCTCTGAGAAAGCTAAGATTCATGACAGTGTTCTACTCGAGTGCTCATAAGAACCCTGTTACTACACCGTAGTGGGATACTTTCTTCAACTTTAAAAGAATGAAAGTAACCAAAGATTTCATCATTGAATCGCACTTAAAACCTTTTAGCTCCCTATTAAAGAATTTTTCAGCAAATCTTTTCTCTATTGTAGAAAAAGCAAAGCTAAACATGTACAAACATGCAGAAATTCAGTGTATAATCAAATAGCTGTTAAAATAAAAGCTGTATGTATTCATAGA
>NW_008360322.1:5202552-5204188 GCF_000622305.1 Nannospalax galili | reverse complement strand
TTCTATTAATGTCCACATTAAAGCAATATAGTTGCTTCAGCAGGTTTTTTCTGACATACTAAATAATTTTAGAGACAAATTAATGAAAGAAACCATGCATACAGTGGATGTTAAGACAAACATCATATGCTGGCTTTGGTTTCAGTTGAATTTGTTGCCAATAGCTCTTACCAAATGTCCCTGGCTATAATGAAGAAATAAGACACATTACAAACCATCAAAACTGAGAATTAAACAATCATACACTTAAAAGCTTTAAAAGTTTACATTAATAGAATAAGCATTATCTCCTTTAAATGCAAAAATATACAACTAATCCAGTTGCTGAATTAAATGTAATGTGGCCAGTTTTACATGTTGAAAAATCAAATAACACTGAAGTTTACTATTTCATTCTCTTAAGGGTTATTAAAAATAAAAGGTAAAGAAAGACCACCTAAAAACAATCGTTAAAAAGAAAAAAAAAGCCATTTTACAAACTGAAACCAATGAGGCGAAAAGATCAATGTTACAACCTTCCTGCCACAACTTTTTATTGGTGACATTAAGAGAAAATAAGCTACTTAAACACTACTGAACAGCTACATGTGTCTGTCTCATCTTGTTTGTAGCTAAACTACAAACTAACCTACAGCTATTCAAAACCTGCTATAAATTTAAGCTACCAAATCAGGTAAGGTACTGAATGCATCAAATTGTCCTGCAGAAGAATCCTCCTCCATCCATATAATCAGGATTACAAGTTTTGCTGTTTGTGTCTGAGTCTGTGTGTGTGTTTAAATACTAATCTGGTCTGTGAACTAAGACTTAGACTTAACAATGCTATTACAAACAATATCTCTCAAAGAGCTGGCACATGTAGCTGGTATGTAAGACTGTGACTCAAACTATCAAGAATGGAAAGACAATATTCAACTTTGTGTTGTAGAGCTCTTTAATGTCTTTCATCAAGTTTATTCCGAGATTGACCTCCTTCTTACCCTTTGTCACCTAGGTTCCTTGTATAACCTTCCCTCCCCCATCCCCTTAAAATAACTCCATTATCCATATCTCCCTTATTAAGGCCTGTTTCCTACTGTTCTTCTCTAACATGTTAATAATTTCTAGGAGTTTTCAGGTGGAATTTTTGGCGTCCCTTGGATGTAATATCATATCTGCATAAAAGGATAATTTTATCTCATTTTCCAATTATTACTCCTTTAATTTCCTTCTCTTGTCTTATTGCTCTTGCAAGAGTTTCAAGCACTGTGTTAAAAAGGAGTGGAAATGGAGATAGTGGACAGCCCTGTCTGGTTCCTGATTTCAATGGGAATGCTTCCAGTTTTTCTCCATTTAGAATGTTGTTGACTGTGGGTTTGTTATATATGGCTTTAATTATGTTGAGGTGTGTACCCTCCAGTCCAATTCTCTCGGACTTTGAACATAAATGCATGTGGGATTTTGTCAAAGGCCTTCTGTGCATCTATTGAGATGACCATGTGGTTCTTGTCTTTGAGCCCATATATATGATTTATGATATTTATTGACTTACATATATTGAACCATCCCTATATCTCTGGGATAAAGCCGACTTGATCATGGTGGATGATCTTTTTGATGTGTGTCTGTATGTGGTTTGCAAGAATTTTTGCATCTA
>NW_008360322.1:5171990-5201376 GCF_000622305.1 Nannospalax galili | reverse complement strand
TCCATGTCCTGCATTATCTCTAGGGGGTTCTCATTGTACTCCTCTAGAGGACTATCAGTATTTGGTGGGGATATATTATTTTGGTTTTTCATGTTATTATTTTTTCTCTGTGATTTTGGCCATGTGAATTTCTTTTGTAGTTTCAGATTCTTGTGTGAGACTGAGGCCTTCACGTTTAGGTCTGCTTCTTTTTGTGAACTTTATGTGTCTTTGTGGTTTACTTTTTGGGTATGAAAAGTTGGTTCGTCTAAGCTTCCGGTTCTCTCTTTTGATTTTATATTGGAGTGGCCGGATTGCTTTTGTCTTCAGGAGTTCCCACAGAGGCCCAATTCAGATGAGGGTCAGATGTTTTCAGGCTTTCTCCTAAGGTCTGGATCCCTCCAGGAAAGATTTTGGCCTCAGAAATTTAGGGGTTGGAATGGCCTGGGAGCCTGGCCCAGGAAAGATGCTGTTCTAGGGCAGCTGGTGGCTATGCCACCCAGAGATGCAAAGGCAGATGGGGCGGGAAGAGGCCCCAAGGACTCCTGGGGACTGCACTGAGGAGCTGTGTTGGTCTGGTTGCAAAGGATCAAGGCAAGGAAAGGTCAGGCCCTGAGTCCCAGAAAGAGGCTGGAGAGTGGTGCAGGCCCTGGGAAGCAGAGGGAGGTGAGGGCGGGGCCAGGCCCAGAAGCAGTGCTCCTGGGACCCAGAGAAGGCACTCCATGGGTCTGGATGAAAAGGATCAGGAAGCAGTATTGGTTCCCCAGATGTCTGGGGCCCCAAGACAAGGAATGGGGCAGGACCCAAACTAGGAGGAGAGACTGGTGGTGGGGATGGGAGGGTGAGTGAGGCTGGGGGAGTCAAGGCACAGAGGGTGCCATGGACTTACCCCGGAGAGAGGCCTGTGGGGAGGAGAGAGGCCTGCCCATACTGGGATTTTTGTCTGGCTTGAGCATGCACATGTCTTGTGTATGCTGCTCAACTGCTATGAGTTCATGTGTTCAACTGTCATGTTGTGTCTGAACAGTATACCTGGCACTGTTATCAGGGTCAAGAACCTATAACTTAGGTCATAGGCCATAGGGGAAAAACCTACTGCTATTTTTCAGCTAAATGGACATAGTATTAAGTCACTTTTTAATAACTTATTCTTATACCCATAGATTAGCACATCTCTGAAACCTCATCAGAAAAGCTTCATTTTACAGCAGATAGTGATTAACACAGACTCACAGCTGGTCACTGTGTAGAGAACAAGAGACTGCAGGGTACTCAGCCCTAAATGGGATATCTGTAAAACCCCCTCCTCCCAAGGTTCAAGGATCATTGCAGAAGAGGGGGCAGAAGGATTTTAAGAGTCTGAGACAGTGAATGACTACAATAGACAGCTAAGTTTTAAACACAATTCTGTCCCAGTTAAAAAGTGACCTGGGCAAGTCATGGAGTCTTTCAATACTTGATTCCCCTCATCTATAGAATGATGTCCAAACTTCCTTCCAGGAAAACAGGGCCTGGGCTCAGTCTAGGGAAGGACGGTGGAGGTATTACAGCATGTGTTGTTGGGGAAAGGAACACAATCTAGGTCAGCTGGAAAGGGTGGAGTGGGTGGCATGGAACTGAAATCTTAAGAGGGCTTCCCAGGGGGCTGAAGAGATTGCTCAGTGGTTAAGAGCACCAGCTGCTCTTGCAGAGGACCTGGGTTTGATTCCCAGCATCCACATCGTGGCTAAGAACCATCTGTGACTCCAGTTCCAGGGGAATCCAACACCCTCTTCTGAGCTCTTTGGACACTGTATGATACAGGTGTACTTACATACATGCAGGCAATATGTTCATACACATAAAATAAAAATAATTAATAAAATATTTTTTAAAAGAGGGCTTCCCAGATAACAGAAAAAAATTTTTGTTTCAAAATGGATTTAATGATGTGTAAGAGTGTTCATGGTATAAAAAGGATTGAGCCAGTATTTGAAGTTTCTCTTTTTAAATTTTTATTTATTATTATTTGGGGTGTGTGTGTGTGTGTGTGTGTGTGTGTGTGTGCGCGCGCACGCAGACTTGGTTCTCTCCGTCTGCCTTTTTGTAGGTTCCCAGGGATCAAACTCAAGTCATTGGACTTGTGAAGTAAACACCTTTCCCTGCTGAGCCAGACCAGCATTGGAGGTTTCTGTGGAGGGTTTATGAGATGGTTCAGTGGGTAAGGGCCGTTGTTGCCAAACCTGACAACCTGAGTTCAACTTGGTGGAAGGAAAAAACAAAGAATGGACTCCAAGTTGTCCTCTGACCTCTATACAAGGGCTGTGTACACCCCCCCCCATACACACAACAAATAAGTAAATGAATTTTTTAACAAATTAAATTTTAGTATAAATATCATTTACATGAAAAGTATATACTAAGTAAAACACTTGTAATAACATAAATGGTAACCTAGCTCATCTTTGATAACAGTTTTAATAATTTAGTATTCTTTAAGATTTGTCTATTTTTATACATTTTCAACAATGAATATGCATTATTTTTATAATTAGTAAAATGTTTAAATTACTTACTTTTGGAAGTTTAGGGTTGAAGTAGTTAATTATTCCAAGTTCAAAATAAGACGCAAACCCCTCATTGAGCCAGATATTGTTCCACCAACTCATGGTAACCAAGTTTCCAAACCACTTTGGGAGACAGGAAAGAGAAAAAGATCTTTCTGTAACATAAGTGAGTCTTAATGTAAATTCATGTTAAATAGATGTGAGACCAAAAGACAACTGTATTTGCTATCAATAATCAAATTTGAAACGGGACTCTGAAACAGGTGGCTGTTTTCACAGGAGGAGATACCAACCACGCATTTCTCTGAAATAACTAGCTCGCCTCCAATGACTGAAAGCAGTTTTTGTTTTAAATCAGTAATGTTTAGCCAGGTGTGGTGGCATGAACCTTTAATCCAAGCCCTCAGGAGGCAGAGTCAGGTAGATCTCTGGGAGATAGAGGTCATCCTGGTTCACATTGTGACTTCCAGGTGGGCTCTGATTAGAGAGGCCCTGTCAAAAAACAACCAATTAAAAAGACCGAAAACAAACAAACAAACAAACAAAAAAAAACCTTGTGATGTTTAAACACAAGGCCAACTAGTGAGGGTTTTATAAACTGTTGCTTTGCCTACAAAAGTTGTATTGAGTTCAGGGAAGTTGGAGTCCTGGGGTCTCACTTACCACCTACAATTCTTGCATTCTGCTCTAACCAGGATTTCCTATAAACAGATGCTATGTTTTAAGGTCATGATTTGATCTATGCCACATAGATCATTCAAGTAATCATATGTTCTGCAATGTATTCCAGCTGAAGATATTTTCTATTTGAGCTGAACAGGAAAAAAAGGTGTAGATGTCTTAGGAAAGAAAAAGACAACAATTTTTAACATCAACAAATCCGTACCCTGGTATCTAACCAAATTTTTTACAGCAGCTATTAGAAGCTTGCAAATATATATCAAGTTATATATGTTATATATATTATATATTAGGCTACAACAAGAAATGACACTTAGATGACTAATCAAAACCTGTGTGTGTAGACTGTGTAACCAGAGTGTTGGCTCTTTCCAACATTTCCTGTGTAGTCACACAACTAAGAAAATGTTACTGTCATACTTAAGATTCTTCACACTTGTATTACTGGACTAGAGACTAAAAGGCATGTGTGAGAATCTTCATGAAGTCAAATGCCTAAACTTTCAAATCACAACACGAAGCCAACAGAGCTTGGTTGTTCTTTTTGGTTGTACTTTTTTTTTTCCTTCTATGCTCCTCACTAGAATATGAGCTGCACTCATCTACTCTCTCCCCCAAATAAAATTCAACAGATGCTCGCAATAATTCATTGATAAGGCATGGCTACCTTTCAGTGATGCCTTTTTAATGTATCTTCTTTTAAGATGGAATGCAAAACACTCATAGGCCAGTATGGCTTACTCTTCATGAAGATGAAGCTAACATTTGGAGGTAAATTCTCACACCCTGATTGGACTACAAGGTTTCAATGATGGCTTGGATTCAACTGGATGGACCCTTCCTTGTTTTCATTCATTTCTACATGTTTCAAGAAATGTGTCTCCCTTCCCCAAATTTAGTAACAGTTGTTTCTGGGTTTTGCTGCTTTGGGTAAAGTAGCTAGAGAAGACGATCCTGAGAAGTAAGGAAGAACATTTCACCACATACCTGGTGTCCAATCTCATGGGAGACAGTGGAGGAGATCAGAGCTTTTTTCTCTGTCAGCTCATCATTTGGTTGCAGCAACAATGATGACTCATCAAACACCAACAGCCCCCAATTTTCCATTGCTTTGTTGTCAAAAGTGGTCAAGGCAATTATATCTAAGTGAATGTAAGTAGAGTAAAAAATTAAATCATCTTTTCCAATAAAATGTGGTTCTAGCTACAAATGAAGTCAAAAGTTTACTGAAAAAATAATTTCAAAGGACAAGTTATGATCTGAGTGGAGAGAAGGTTGTTTTTAACAACTAACACTACTTGGAGCTGGAGAGATGGCTCAGCGGTTAACAATACTTGGCTGCTCTTGCAGAGGACCTGGGTTCAGTTCCCAGCAACCACATGGTGGCTAACAACCATCCACAACTCCAGTTCCAGGGAATATGATGCCCTTTTCTGGCTTCCATGAGCATTGTACAACATATATAGGTTATATATTTATTATTTTGTTGTTTTATGTGTATGAGTGTATTGCCTGCATATGGCAGTTCATAGCCACCATGTGGATGCTGGGAATTGAACTCAGGTCCTCTGCAAGAGCAGTCAGTGCTCTTAACCACTGAGCCATCTCTCCAGCCCCAATAAAAACATTTAAAAATAACACTAAAGACAGCATAAATAAGTTATTGTGACTATATGAAAATCATGTAAAAACCAAATACTTTTGGTAAGGGACTCATATCAACCTAGAAATAACTCAAAACTCAACAAGTGCCACGGTACTATGTGGTCAAAGGACAGCCAGATCTCTCATTCTACAATGTGGGTCCTGCAAATAAAACTCAGATGTCAGACTTGGCAGCAAGTGCCTTTACCTGCTGAGCCCTCTTGCTGGTCCCTTTCTAATGGCTATTTTTAAAACTCCTTTTAAACTTCAAATGAATAAAACGATTAGGCAAAATAACTCTATTATAAACTATCATCATTGGTTCCTATATGACCCTCTTATTTTTTTAATACTTTATTTTTAATTTATGTTATGTGTATGAGTGTTTTGCCTGCATATATGTAAGTGCACCTGTGTCATACAATGCCCACAGAGGTCAGAAGAGGTTGTCAGATCCCCTGCAACTGGAGTTATGGATGGTTGTTAGCCACCAGGTGGATACTTGAAAATCAACCCAGGTCTTCTACAAGAGCAGATGTTGTTCTTAACCACTGATCCATCTCTCCAGCCCTGACCCTGTCATTTTATAAAGTAATTAACTTATATATATACATGTCATTATGTAAAAATAACAATAGAAGCAACTACAAATCTAATACCTCTTTAGAACTAACTGGGGCTGGAAACCTTTTCTGTAAAGGATCAGATGGTAAAATTTTCAGCTTTATGAGCTGTATATAAAATATTATATACAGTATAATTACATATGATATAATTTCACACAATATAATTTGATGGCATTTAGATCCCCTTCCCTAACCATACTTCCCCACAACTGGTCCCCCCCCCGCCACTAATTCCACATACTCTCATACATATAATATGGCCCATAGAGTTTGTTTGTGTCCCCAAATGTCCTACTGTGGCATAATACTATCCTCTAAATGTCAAGCTTGCTTACACCTACTTGTTTAGGATCATCACAAACAAATATGACTGTTGACCTCAGCAAGAAAGGAGGGGTTGGAGGAGGGGTTGGGAGAGACAGCCACACCACTTAACCAATTAGTTGGCTGGATTTACTCCATGGGGAGGGACTAAGGATACTTAAGTAGGGAAAAGTCCAAGAGGCAGGGAGGGGCCTTCACCATCTTGAGCAACTGCTGGGAAGTCACAGGGTCCCTGCTGTGAGGTATAGAGGAGCCCACCCCCACCCCCACTTCTGTAAGTAACCCCCTCACCTGCTGCTCTGTGAGCAAGCCCAAATAAACTTGCTGGTTTCCCAAACTGCAGTTTGATGAAATTGTACCTCACTTTGTCTTTGGGTCCAAGACAGGAGGGGGCTGGATGCCATGAGTGCCTCCCAGAAGGAATTTTAGCAACAATTGGCATACTTGAGCAGGATAGGACATAACCGAGGCTGAGTTTAGGAAGGGCAATCGTGATGTCACTGATATGGGGAAGGAGACCATATCAGTGAGGGGTGAGGGGAGAGTGTTGGGAGAAGATATTTTAACATGGTGGGCTATCCCCATAGGGCTGATGGGAGTAACAGCAACAGCATGGATTGTGCAGTGGATTGTGAGATGTAACTAGGGGAGGCCACCTAAGCCAAAGATGTCAATGGGGGAAATCCCAGGATGGTAGTCCTCTTGTAGGTGTTGTAGAGTGGGTACCTGCTTGAGTGGTGGGTTCCAACACTTGAGTATGGAAATGCTTTAAGGACTGTGGATGGTCTAGAGCAAACTTTGCAAGTCCTGGGAGTAGCACACCATGGGGGAGTCTCAGTGAGCAGTTGTAGATGCTGCTTGGCCATTTCTTTGCATAATAAAAGATATGTCCCAGGAAGAGGCAATAGATCACAGGGAGATTAAAGATGTAAGAAAAGATGTTAAGAGAGGAATTGCAGTGAGAAAGGGATATGAGTCAGGACTCTTCAGTATTGGCCTCTGACCTTGCCAGTAAATTGCATAAGAGAGAAAAAGAGATGGGGATTTTAGTTTGCCATTTTTTATGGCTAGGAGGTCTAAGGGGAAAGAAAACACAGATCAGATTGATAACACAAGGCCCCATCCTGGAACCCCAAAACATGGAACCCATGGGCTGCATAACCTGAAGCAGTACTGAGGGAATCAGTCCCTGATGAACTGGCTTGTATGAGCCATTAGAGATACTTGGTCATCCCCAGTGGATAGTCCCATGGATATCAGGGGCTGGAAGACCATAGAAGAGGGACAGGCATTACTGAGAGAACTAGGTAGGAGGAAAGAAATGAATGATGCCTAGGCCGGATAGGACTGTGTTCACCAGAGATTTAAAGAAGAACTTGATTCATCAGGGACCTCAAGATTGGTATGGTGCTTTAATGGCTTTGCTGAGTCCCTTAGTGGGGCAGGATCTTTGTGAAATAGAAGAGGCTTTGGCAGGTCTATGTGACTTAGACCAGCATGTAAAACGTGTCTATAAAATAGTAGAGCAACCTAAAAGATATAGGAAAAAGACAAAGCAGAGAGAAAGATCCACTTGGGTTACTTGAGGGTAATGTGGCAAGATTTGTGTCTAACCCATGTTCCTAAAGAAAAAAATTGACAAAATGGCAAATTCTGTGCTGAGACACTTCTGGAAGTCGTTAATAAGGAACAGAGTTTACAAAAAAAAATTGACAAAATGGCAAATTCTGTGCTGAGACACTTCTGGAAGTCGTTAACCTAAGGAACAGTTTACAAAAGGCATACAGAAGATAAAAACTTTCCAGGGGTGGGTAATGATCACCAAAGATTAAACAGGGTATATTTCTCTTCTAGGAAAGGTTATGCTAGGGGTGGAGGCAGTTTGCCCAGCCAGGACCTCCTCCAGCAGCTAGGTGTGGTCAATGGAGAGACAATAGATATGGCTACAGCCAGGAGGCAGACCCAGGGCCTATCTGACCCAGTGAACCAACAGGTGCAAGAGGGACCCTACTTCTCCTTGACCCTATATAGGGTCAGGCTACTTGAGCCAGCCCCAATGAGTTTATCAAGGATAAGAAAATGCAGGGAGGCTCCACGTAATAACCCCAGGATATGAAATGGCTCCAAAAGATAACTGAAGATAGTAAAGAACTAAGTTGGTGCCTCTTATCCATGCTATTGTACCCAACATAGCTCTGTTGAGAAAACAATTGATACAAATGGATAAATGGATAAAATCTTTCCATGTGTTAGATCTTGTTTGTGTTTGATTTAGTATATAATGTTAACTTCTGAGTATTTTACAAATGTGGAACCCATTTGAGAGATATCAAGTACACCTGAAGAAACAAGGGCCAGGTAGAGCTGTAAAATTCTTGGGAGGTTTATGGTTGTGTAAGGCACAAGTGATATTTACCAGGATGGTTGGGAAAAGTCTACAACAGCATGATCCTATAAATGCCAAAGAGTAAACAACAGGCATCTTATGAAAATAAAAAGAGAGGCGCCCAAAAAACTATATAGTTGTTAAATGAAAATTCCAGAGCTGTTGGCCAAGGTGGCCCTGGAAGCCCTCGAAATGATAAAGGCTATTGTCACTAATGCTGGTTGCAACCAGAAAAAGCCAGAAAGACCCTATTGCTGAAGATGCCAAATGATATGAGCATGGGAAAGGAAGACATCAAGCTGGGACTAAGCTGGAAACTCCCTGTGACTAGACAGTTGGTGATTATACACCAGGATGTGCTATACAGAATCATTAGGGGAGAATGGTCCCCAAAAGTTATGCGTGCTGCACTATCGACATGCCAAGCAAAATCTGCCTGCTGGTGCAATAGTGGCTTGACTAATATATGTACAACCGACAATTTCTGATTGGATTTAAGGCCTGCTCCTTGGAGAGAAACACACATCTGGTACTTCAATCCAGGATAACCCTCAATGGCAGGGGAAGTTATAGGGCCCAGTGGGGAAACCATTGCAATTGTTTTGTTAGATGCATGTTTTGTTAGATACCTGCTAAGATATCTTCCAAACATTTGTGTTGATACCCATAGGTTAGGTTATTACAGCAGTCATGTCCCTGCTTCTTTTCATTTGTTTTTATAGTAGGAGGAATACCACTGAGATGGGCCAACAGCCACATCTTGGAAAGAAGATGAGAAGGACCAAGAGTTTAGAATCACCACAGTAGAGGGAGGATTGTCCTACATCTATGTCACTCCCTCCAGGGCTCAGAGACTCTTGCAGAAGAGGATGGCAGAAAGAATGTAGGAGCTGGAAGAAGGCATGGAGTGTGGCATAATACTATCCTCCAAATGTCAAGCTTGGTTGCACCCACTTGCTTAGGATCATCATGAACCAACATGACTATTGACCTCCACAAGAAAGGAGGGACAGGAGGGATAGCCACACCTATCAACCAATCATTTGTCTGGAGTTGTGCTGAAGGAGGGACTAATGGTACCAAAATGGAAAACTTCCTGAGGTACAGGCCTTTTCCATCTTGGGGAGCTGCTGGGAAGTCACAGGGTCCCTGGTGCAATGTAGAGGGGAGCCCACCCCTGCCCACACTTCTGTAAGCAACCCCCTCACCCACCGCTATGTAAGCAAACCCAAATAAACTCACTGGTTTTCCAAGCTGCAGTTTTGTGGAATCTCGCTTTGCTTTGTCTTTGGGACCCTGAGAAGAAACGGTGGGACATCAAGCACATCTTCCAGAAGGAATTTTAGCAACACCTTCGGTGTGGGTCCATCCACTGGGTTCACCAACAGCCCCATCTTGGCAAGACATTGTCTCTACCCCTCCCAGCAGCTATCAATTGCCAAAAGTTCCTTAGGTTGGGTTGGGATTTTTTACCTACTTCTCCATGTCTATGCTGGAATTTTTGTCTTGTTTAAGCTTGCATTTGAGTTCTTTGATTGTTCAGAATTGACTATCCTTAGGTTTTGTGTTTCCATATGAAACTAGATTATCTTTTCAATTTCTGTAAAGAATTGTGTTGGAATTTTAATGGGTATTTCACTGAATTTGTGGATTGCTTTTAGTAGGATGGCCATTTTTCACAATATTAATCCTACTGATCATGACCATGGGAGGTCTTTCTATCTTCTGGTATCTTCTTCAATTTCTTTCTTCAACATCTTAAAGTTTTTATTGTACAAGTCTTTTACTTCCTTTGTTAGATTTATTCTAAGACATTTAAAAATATGTATTATTTTTTATTTTATTTTATGTGTATGCATGTATTGCCGGCATGTAGATGAGTGCACCCATGTTGTGCAATGCCCACAGAGGACAAAAGAGGCTGCCAGATCCCCTGGAACTGGAGTTATGGGCAGTTGTTATCTGCCATGTGGGTGCTGGGGTTTGAACCCGGGTCTTCTGCAAGAACAACCAGCTCTTAACCACTGAGCCATCTCTCCAGCCCCTATTCTAAGACATTTTATGGACTTTGAGGCTATCATGAATGGGATCATTTTCTGGATTTTTTTCTCAGTGTGTTTCTTGTTGATATAGGAAGGCTACTGATTTTGAAGGTGTTATTATTTTTTTTAATCCCATTACTTCACTGAATGTATTTATATCATCTCTAGGAGGTTTGGTGCAGTCTTTAGGGTCCTTTATGTATAGAATCATACTGAAAATAAGGATACTTTTGACCTCTTTCCAATTTATATCCCCTTTATCCCCTTAATTTGTCTTATTGCTCTAGTGAAGACTTCCAGCATTATATGGAACAGGAATGTAGAGAGTGGAATTCTTATCTTTTTCTTGATTTTAATGGGAATGCTTTTAGTTTTTCTTCATTTAGTATGATACTGTCTGTGGGATTTTAGTGCATTGCCTTTATTATGTTGAGATATGTCCCCTGTAAGCCTACATTCTCTGTGACTTTTATTATGAATGGATGTTGGATTTTGTCAAAGGCCATTTCTGCATCTAATGAGATGATTATGTGGTTTTTGTCCTTGAGTCTGTTTATGTGGTGAATTCGATTTATTGATTTACATATATTGAACCTGCCCTGCATCCCTGGGATGAAGCCAACTTGATCATGGTGTATAATCTTTTTGATGTTTCCTTGTATTCAGTTTGAGTATTTTATTGAGAACTTGCATTTCTATGTTCATCAGAGAAATTGGTCTGTAATTTTCCTTTTTTTTTAGGTCTTTGTCAGGTTTTGGCATTAGAGTAATACTGACATCATAGAAGGAATTTGGAAGTGTTCCTTCATTTTATATTTTACAGAATACTTTGAGGAGTATTGGTATTAGTTCATCTTTGAAGGTTTGTAGGATTCTGTGCTGTATCCATCTGGTCCTGGGCTTTTTTAGTTGGGAGATTTTTAATTATTGTATCTCATTGATTGTTATGGGTCCATTTAAATTATTTATGTCATTTTTACTTAATTTTGGTAAGCTCTACATACCTAGAAATTTATTCATTTCTTTTAGATTTTCTAGTTTAGTGGAATATAGATTTTTAAAGTATATCATTTTCTAAATTTCCTCTGGGTATGTTGTAAGATTTTCCTTTTCATCTCCAAGTTTGTTAATTTGGGTTCCTTCTCTCTTTCTTCTGGTTAATTTGTCTAAAAGTCCATCAATATTGCCAGTCCTTTTAAAGAACCAACTCTTTGTTTCATTGATTCTTTGTATTGTTTTCTTCTTTTCTATTTCATTATTTTCACCCTTGATTTTATTTATTATTCCCATTTACTCTTTTTAGGTGTTGTTTATTCTTGATTTTCCAAGGCTTCCGGGTACATCATTAATTTCTTTATATAAGATGTTTATAATTTCTGCTTTAGGCACTTAATGCTATAAAATTTTCTCTTAGTACTGCCTTCATTGTGTCCCAAAGGTTTTGGTATGCTGTATTTTCATTTTCATTCAATTTTGTGAAATTTTTAATTTCCTTCTTGATTTCTTCCATGATCCAATATTCATTCAGTAATGTGCTGTTTAGCTCACATGAATTTCTGTACTTTTTCTGATTTTTATTATTGGTGCTTTCTCATGTTATTCCTTTGTAGTCAGATAGAAAACAAGTTGATATTTTAATTTTCATAAATTTGTGGAGACTTGCTTTGTGTCTTAATGTGTGGCAAATTATGGAGAAAGTTTCATGGGTTTCTGAAAAGAAAGTTTATTCTTTGGTGTTTGGGTGGAATGTTCTGTAGATCTCTGTAAAGTCCATTTGATTTATGGTGTTATTCAACTGGAAAGTTGCTCTGTTTAGTTTTTTCTGGTTGACCTGCCTATTGCTGACAATGGAGTATTAAAGTCACCCACTATCACTGTGTTAGAGTCAATGTGATATTTTAGAGCTAATAAAGTTTTTTTTAATGAAATTGGATATTTCTGTGTGATGTGCATATAAGTGTAGGATTATAATTTCTTCTTCGTGGATTTTTCCTTTAATGAGTATGAAGCAGTTGGTATTCCCTGTCTCTTCTGATTAGTTTTAGTTTGAAGTCCATCTTGTCAAATAGCTACACTTGTTTGTTTCTTAGTTCCATTTACTTGGAATATCTTTTTCCATCCTTTTACTCTATGGTGATATAAGTCATTGCTAGTGAGGTGTCTGTCTTGGACACAGCAAATTGAAGAGATCCTGTTTTCTTTCTTTTTAAAAAATTAATACTTTATTCATTGTTTTTATTTTATGTGTATGACTGTATTGCCTTCATGGATGTAAGTGCACCCATGTTGTGCAGTGCCTGCAGAGGTTGGAAGAGTGTGTCGGATTCCCCTGGGACTGGAGTTATGGATGGTTGTTAGTCATCATGTGGGTGCTGGACTCAAACCCGGGTCCTCTGCAAAAGCATCCAGTGCTCTTAACTGCAGACACATCTCTCCAGCCCTGGGATCCTGTTTTCTAATCCAATCGGTTAGGTTTTTTTTGTTGTTGTTTTTTTTTTTTTTTTAACTGGGGAGCTGAGACCATTAATATTGAGGATTATTATTGACCAATGTTTATTAATTCCTATTATGTTGGTGTTATAGTGTGGATCTCTTTTGGGTGACTGTTCTGGGATAATTTATTTTTTATACCCTATTTATAGTATTTAATTTTCTCTTCTAATCAAAGTATTCCATCAAATATTCTCTGTAGAGCTGGTTTCATAGACATAAATTTCTTAAATCTGTTTTTATCATAGAAAACTTTTCTTTCTCCTTCAGATACAACTGACAGTTTTGCTGTGTATAGTAGTCTGGGGTGGAATCTGTTTTCCATGACTTGTATAACATTGGTCCAAGGCTTTCTGGCTTTCATAGCCTCCATTGAAAAGTCAGCTGTTATTCCAATGGTCCTGTGACTTCATTTTTATATGTGACTTCATCTTTCTCTCTCATAGCTTTCAATATCTTTTTTTTTTTTTTTTTGCTCCATATGTTTAGTGTTTTGACTACTATATGATGTGAGGAGTTTTGTTCCTGGACCTGTCTATTTGGTGTTCTATATGCTTCTTGTACCTTGATAGGTATCTCTTGGCCTAGGTTTGGGAAATTTTCTTCTATAATTTTATCAAACATATTTTCTGCCAGGTGTAGTGGTTCATACCTTTAATTCCAACATGCAGGAGGCAGAGGCAGGTGGATCTCTGTGATACTGAGGCTAGCCTGGTCTACATGGCACGTTTCAGGGCAGCCCAGGATTACAAGGAGACCCCATCTCAAAAAAATTTTTTTCTGTTTTCTGTACCTTTAAACTGGGTTTCTTCGTCTATGACTATGATTCATAGGTTTTTTTTTTTGGCTGTTGTTGTTGTTTTTTACAGTGTCCCAAAGGTCTTACATATTCCATTCCTTGGTGGTTTTAGATTTGACATTTTCTTTGATGAAGGTATCCATTTCTCCAAGCTTATCTTCAAGATGTGATAGTCTCTTTGATTTCCTCCACTTCCTTTTTGCTTCTTTCCTTTAAACTTTTTGTTTGAGTTCCTGAGTTTTTTTTTATTTCAAGTATTATTTCAAATTGGCTTTTCTTCAGAGATTCTATCTCTTTACTGAATTCTAATTTCATGTTTTGAGTTGTTTTAACTATTTCATTTAAGTGTTTGTGTTTTCATGGTCTTCATTCAGTTTTTTATTTGTATCCTCTTTAAGTTCCTTGAACATTTATAATTCTTATTTTGAAGTCATTGCCTATGTATCCACTTTCTTGTCATTCTTAGGAAACATTCAATGGCGTTGTTAATTTCTGTAGTAGCCATATTATTTTGGTTATCCATGTTGTGTGTGATTTTTTTGCTGAGACCTGGCCATCTGTACTTGTGTGGTGGTGTTTCTTAGAATGGGTAAATGATCTTGTCCTTGTTGAATGCTTGTTTGTATCTTGTTTGTTACTTGTCAGGTTATAACTAAGCTGAGTAGTGTTTGGTGTTTAGTTTGGGGGTGACTTTATGTTGCTGTAGAATTGAGGTAAAAGAAGTGGTCTCAGTTCAGCCAGAGATAGGGGAAACTTTTGAGTTAAGATTCCAGAATTGACTGCAGAGTGTTCTGGATTAGGGGGGTGGAATGGGGGCTACTAGGTGAATAGGTTACCAGTATGTTAGGGTGGAAGTTCACAGGTCTGGGGCACACAGAACTCAGACAGTGGGGATGAAAGAAGGTCCAAGGGATAGAGTTTAGGACCACAAGTCTGGGGCAGGGAAGGATCCTGGAGATGTAGGACTGAACTGAGAGCTGAGTTGGTGGAGAGTGACTTGGAGGGACATGCAGATCCGAGATGGGATAGGATCCCTGTGACCTGAGGAAGCCTGAGTGATAAGATGGTGGGGTGTTCTTTTTCCACCAAAACTGAAGTTTTAATCAGACTCTGGCCCCTGACTCATTTTTTCTGTTTTCAACTTTAGAACACATGCTTAATTTTCTTTGCTATATAGTTTTTTATTGTATGAATATATCACCATTTATCAATTATCCCATCAATGACCATTTTTGTTGTTGAGGGGAGTATAATAAACAGTGAGCTATGAACATCCATGTTCATACCTCCCACCTAAATTCCTCTTGAAAGTATAATATGGAAGAAATTAACCCCACTCACTAAATAAGAAAATGGTAAAAGGAAGGCATTTCTGTTTTGTTTTGCTTAGTTTTATTTGTGACTCAACCATGAGTTACAGTACTAGTGATAGATTATTTTCTCCTAAAGATCCAACAATAAAGAAACTTCTTGTTTTAATCATAGAGTGCTCACTGGGTAATGTTGGTTAACATGCTATCTTAGTCACTTGGCCTATTGCCATGATTAAAATACCCTAATCAAAACAATCTGAGGGGGAAAGGGTTCTTTTTGGCTCACAGTTCTAAGAGAGTCCATTTTGGTGGGGAAGACACAGCAGCAGGAGCTTAAAACAGCTGGTCACATTGTATTCATATGCAGGAAGTAGTGAGGAATGAATGCCAGTGCTCAGCTCACTTCCTCCTTTTTATACAGCTCAGGACCTCTGCCCAGTGGATGGTACCATCCACTTTTAGGGTGTGTCTTTGAACCTCAGTTAACCTAATGAAAATGATCCCTCACAGGCATTCCCAGAGACCCATCTCAAGATGACTATTGTGAGATTAATGATCACAACTCCTTCCCTTGTCAAGTGGACACCCGAACACATTACTAAAAGCATAACCTTCCACCTCCTATCCTTAAAGTCTCATATTCATTCATAATGCAAAATATAATCCAACTTCAAAAGTACTTATATGCTTTAGCAATTCCAGCCGTTTAAAAGTCCATATTTCATCTGAGACTCAAGGCAATCTCTTTAACTGTGAGCACCTATAAATTAAAGATCAAGTTACATACTTCCAACATATTGTGGCACAGAACAAGCATTCCCACTCCAAAGTGGAAGAATCTTGGCATAGCAAAGAATAATTGGAACTGCCGGGCGCAGTGGCGCACGCCTTTAATCCCAGCACTTGTGAGGGAGAGGCAGGTGGATCTTTGTGAGTTCCAGGCCAGCCTGGTCTACATAGTGAGTTCCAGGACAGCTGGGGCTACCCTGTCTCAAAAAGACAAAAATCAAAGAAAGATCAAAATAAAGCAGGGCAAACTCCAAATCCTGCAGCTCCATGTCCAGCATTTTGGGATCATGATGGAATTCACTGGGCCCCAAGATCATAAGTTACTCCACCCCTCCAGCTCTGCCACATGTAGCACTCCATGCCTGTACTTTTTCTCGCCAGACATCTTATGGTTCTGGCATCACCAAAATCTTGGGGTCTTCACTCATGTTAGGCTTTACTTTTATAGCATCACATAATAACCTCCCTAATCTCCTTGCAGGGACTCCAACCCTGATACACATTTCGGGGCCTCAGACACTCTCTGAGGCATGGTTCCATGACCCCCTCACTCATACATCTACTACACTCACAATACCAGTACCACATGGATAACACGCTGAGTTCTACTGGCAACTCAAGATGTAGTCTACTGCTTTTGAACCACAGCTATATCAGCTTCTATGTATTAAACATGGGGAAATATTTCTGTAGGCAGCTGCCTTCAAGGAATTGGGAACTGGTTCAATTTAGATTTTCTCCCTTCAAATGAATTTTCATCTTCACAAGATGGAGCCTCCAATGAGTGGAGTTGTACCCTTAGGACAGCCTTCCTATTGTCCTCAGGAGGTTTCTGTTAAGTGCTGATCTCTACAACAATTACAGCTGCTTTATCAGCACCAGCCTGAATGTTCTCCTGTCTTGAAAGTTCCTCTGCCAAACAAATTAGCCTGTTACCTTAAAATTCAATTTCACTCAAGTTCTCAGGACATGGGCAAAATGAAACCAGATTCTTGACAAAAATATCACATATAGGGCCCCTAGGCCAGGTCCTAATAGTCTTTGTTTCCCTCTAAACCTCATCAGCTGGGCCAGACTCCATGCTCTGCACTTCTCTCCCCATTCTTCTCATCCAGGATCCAGCCAGAATGGCCACTTTAGCTCTGTGTGTAGCATTCAAAAGCTTTTCTAGCCCAAAGTTCCAAACTCTTTCACATTCTTCCCAGGCAGCTGTTTCAAAGGCCCAAGACCCACATGCTCAGCAACGGCCTCATTTCTTGGTGTTAGTATTCTATATTAGTTACTTCACTGTTGTTGTGACAGAGTAGCCTGACAAAGGCAACACAAGGGGGAAAGAGTTTATTTTGGCTCAAAGTTCAAGGTTACAGCCCATCATGGTGAAGAAAGCACCACAGTGGGAGCTTGAAGGAGCTGGCCACATTAACAGCCACAATCAAAAAAAAAAAAGCAGGGAGGAATGAATGTCTATGCTCAGCTCCCTTTCTCCATTTTATACAGACCAGGACCCTGACCCAGGGAGTGTGCCATTCACAGTGGGTGGATCTTCCCGCTTCAGTTAACCTGAGATAATCCTCCAGAGGCATGCCCAGATGCCTGTCACCCATAAGATTCTAGATCACAAGTTGATAATTAAGGTAAACTATCATAGACACTATGAAGAATATTTAAGTTTCAGATAATCTGACACCCAAGGATTTGATAATCTAGTGAGAATTTGGGTGGAATTACTAATGGCATGCCTTTATGCCTCTTATCTCCAAAATGCTTGTTAGTGCCATCTAAGACAAGCACTGGCACATTGGTATAAAGAAAAAGACAATCAACCAAAATCCTGACCCCAAGTTACTCCTAATCAAAGGGGAAGACAAGGAGGAGATAGTATTAAAGACTCAGAAGGAGGGGTGCACAAGAGGCCAAGAAAGCATGAGAAAAGGAGTCAGGGAAGGGTTCCTAGTAAGGGAACACTGAGTTGACAAATAGGAAAAGTGAATTCTCCAGTTAATTAGAAGACATTCCAAGAAGTGCAAAATGCATGTGATGTATAAGAGCCTGGAGAACAGAGGAGAGTTCAGATTACATTTCCTAGAACCCTTCCTATTCTAGAAACTGCTAAAATCCTGAAAGAAGTTTGTACACTATTGTAAAGACACGGTCAGGGCTTTGACTTTATTCTCAGGGTAATGGAAAGCTGCAGAAAACTTTAACATAATATATTTCTCTACAAAACTTCCAGCTCCATATAAGAGAACACGTTGGAGAGTAAAACCATCTAAGGACTGTTTGAGTAGAGATGCTGGAGACATACACTAAGGAGAAACAGGGAGTGGGGCGGCAGTAAGTGGTTGGGGAAAGAAAGAATAAAGTGTCTCATTTGATGGACAGAATGCAGTATAAGAACAAGGATAACTCTAGAGTTCTTATCTAATGAGCACAGATGGATTGTTTTTTGCCTGGGCAAGGGCTACCATGAGCACCTCCAGCACAGAAGTGCTAGGATCTTGGTTTGCAAGCCTGCTGGCTCCTTTCTAAGTCACAGGAAGCACTGGAGTTTCTAATTGGGTTTAGGCTAGTTCCCAACACTTCACTCTTTATTTCTCCTAAACAAAAATGGTCAAGGTGCAGAGCCTGTCTTCCTGGTGTTTCAGGGCCTCATATGCCAAACATTTTCTCCCCACCTTCTTTTAGCATCTGCCAATATAGGCAGAGTATACTGTTTCTAAGATTTCAACAACACGTTGGAAAAACAAAATAAATTTACACAATACTCAACAATTTAAAGAGAAAAAAAAAAAAAAACAACCACATTGAACAACTTTCTGAGCTGAGTTGCTCATACAACTTTTTGAACATACCAAACATCTAGGAGAGAGAAAATATTTACATAAATATTTCAAGGATCATATTATATTCTACACATGATTCCAATTTTTACAATGAAACCCACAGACGGGAAACCAAGTTCTAATCCAATGACTCACAGCTAAAGAATATTTAGAATAAGTCATGACAGCTCACTAGCTAAAGTGTTCTAAAGCACAGCATCATAGAGAAAATACAGAATATGAGAGATGTTTTAAAATGCAAGACCCAAAGAAGGGGCTCCACTGGACACTCAGGAGGAATCAGAAATGCCAGGGCTTTTGACCTGCTGATTGATGGCACCCGAGAAGGCATAGGCAGAGCTGGTAGGTGTGTTTTGGCAGGTGTCAAATACAATGGTGAATGGTCAGGAAGTTAACTCCAAAATAGACGCTAATTAGTGCAGTAACCTCTTGAAAGCTTGTATCCTGTGACCTCAACTCAGGCTACAAGGCAGAATGCAATTGCAATGGAATTTTAAAAATGTCTCACCTGTTTTTGGAAGTGGATAACTGATATTAAATAAATCCTCCAGAAATGAGAAGATGGGACCTGTGATGTTTAGAGCAAAGTCTGCATTTCCATTTGCAATGGCGTCTTTCCGGGCCCAGACACGTATCTAAATGAGACAATAAGCAATAATTAGGTACAGCAATATTGACTTTGAAAAGTATCAGCCTGGCTGGGTGTGGTGGCACACACCTTTAATCCCAGCACTCAGGAGGAAGAGGCAGGCAAAGGTGGGAAGAGGCAGGTCTACATAGTGAGTTCTAGGCCAGCTGGGGCTACAGGTAGATTCGTCTCAAAAAAAAAAAAAAAAAAAAAAAAAAAAGTGCCAGCCAGCTTGCTCCAGCTCCCTGATTTTTTTTAAACAGCAAAATTTTAGAATAATCTTTATGCAACAACAGACAGTGAATACAGGATCCTTATCCAAATCAGCAGTATCATAGCTAGGACTCTCTTAAGCAAAAAGCAAAGCAAAAAATAGTGCATTTTAATTAGGGGTTTATGTGTAGCATTCATAAAATGCACAGCTTAACTACATAACTTAGGGAATATTTATACATACAAATATGTATACGTAGCTAACCACCACCCAGACCAAGCTATAAACCACTCCCAGTATCCTAAGAAATTCCTTCATATTCAAAACTAGTCAATAACTTTCCCTAGAAAGAATCATTCTTTTTTTTCTTCTTTGACTTATTTATTTTTTTAATGTGGCTTTTGGCTACTCTAACATTGCCCCCTCTGAAGAGGCAACCCTAAAATCTTTTAAGGATTAGATACAAGCTCCCAAATACTATCGACATTTTTGACCTTTGGAACAGAGTATGTTGCTAACAGGCCCAAGGACATTTTGACTTTTAGCCAAGGAACTGGCAACTGGCTACTTTTCGTTGGGGTCTTTTTACCCTAACTACCTAGCCAAATCCCACCTCCTATTCTTATCATGCCATCCTCTGAAGAGGTTACCCAAATTGCCAATAGGGAATCAGGATGCAGACTGCTCTGGCTTCTTCCAGGCTGAACAGGGACCCAGGGAGAGGCAATTGGGGTACCCTTCAGTGGGTCTACTTAAAAGACTCCCAAATTGCATAACTCTTATCTCTAAGGGGTAAAGAAAGTCCTTGACTGGTGAACAGGAGATGTGAAGGAGAAGTAAGGCAAGAGTAATTACCATTACAAGTTCTAGACAGGGAACTAGAAAAAAGTAGGAACAGGGTAATTTTCAAATGTTCATATGAGAGTCCATTGGAATTTCTTGACAACAGTTTCCAAAAGCATCCCCCTATTGGGTTCGTTTTCAGGCATTTTGATAGCTGTTGGAGTGGCTATAATCAGTGTCAGTTACCTCTCAAAGGCTTCTAGATGGGAGAGAAAACAAATTTATCCATCATTTTAGAAAAATAGCTGGTTGTCTCCTTTAGCTACAGGTGGGCCCTACAGCATTGGAGACCAAGATTTGAAGTCTTACACCTGAGCAGCACTTTCTGGTTAGGAACAAAATCTTCAATGAGAAATAATTGTCTAAATAAGTTTTTATATAGACTTAAGCCTCATGACTGGGAAGTGTAATCCCTTGAACTCTTAAAGAAATATACTGATGACTTTACTCTTTGGCTACACTTTCCTTTTAAGACCATACAATTGGCCCAAATAAATCAATTTATTTTTACACTTAAGGTCATTTGAGGATCTGTTCCTCAAGGGTCACATGGACTTGGGAGGAGCTCCTGGCTCCTTTCTTTTACCAGTTGCATCTATGTGAAGATAAGTCAAAGGTCCTGCTCCACCATGTCTGGTTTTGCTGGGAAGCATGAATGAGATGTTTCCTCTGAGTTGACTCTCCTCTTTGTAGACTGGACACTGGTTCAAGTCTGTCTCGTGGGGTCTCCATGGCCTCTCTGAACAAGAGGACAGGTGGCTCACCACAGTTATAGGACATTTTGAGAGATGTTCCATAGTCCCCTGGAACTTGGTCGACCTTGGAGGACAAGGGGCTAAAACTGTCCTTTAAGTCCCTCTGACCACATTAGTAAAGGCCTCAAACTATGGCTGTTAAACATCCAATAAGGTTAGTTCCACCAGTCTGGTACTTTTAATTATCATGTGCTATGTAGATAAAGCTTGGGTACAAAACAAAATATTCTCAGATAAACTTTGACTAGATATATGATTTGTTCCTTAAGCTAGTTGACTAAACTATGACCATAGACATTTTAAGATTATGTGTATAGTATTTTCATCTCATCCTTTATATATCATAAAAAACCTAAACAGAGCTTCATCACTTTCTTAACAGCCAGTGTTCTTAACTGCTGAGCCATCTCTCCAGTCCATGTTGTCACCTGTTCTAAACAGACCTTCATCACATGCTTAGACATTCTCATTTTTTTCTATTTTGGAAAACACCTCCATTCCCATATCCTTTTAACATCATTTACATTTTCATTTTCTTTTTTTTTAAAAAAAAATAATTCTGAGACATAATAGCATTAACAAATAATTTTCTATCTGTTGTGAGACTTCTTTTCCTGGGGATGCTAAGCAATGCTTATTTAACCCTTTTAAGGTTCTAGTGTCAAACCAATGTTTGGTTAAAGTTTTACTGGGGAACCATTGAATTTATTGAGCTTACTTACCAAGATAACTTAGGGGTTGCTGAGGTGCATGTATTACCCGAGGCTATACCCACTGGAAAGCCTTTACCCAGCATGAGTCATGCTTCTCTTCCTAGCCTTCCCCAGATTGTATAGTTTAGCCCTCCCCAAATCCAGGAGACCATGTGTGATTAGGGCCAAATTACATACAGTTGGCTGGGAAGAGTGGCTGGATAATCCAGTGAGGATCCAATGATCCTGCTTGGCCCTCCTTTAATGAGTGAGCACAACCATCAACAAGCCCAATTGTGAATATGTTTAGCGATCAGGCTCAGCTGATGTTGTGATGATGGTAGTTATTTCATGCAGAAGGGACTGCTGTATAGCATCTTCTTATTAAAAGGACCTAAAATTTAAAAGGATTTGGTGCTAGGATCGACATAAGAGGGAGAACATATTTAGTTTGTTTTTCCGAGTCTGTTACTTCACTTAGTATAACAGTTTCTAGATGCATCCATTTACCTGCAAATTTCATTATTTCATCTTTCTTTACTGCTGAATAGAACTCCACTGTGTAAATATACCACATTTTTGTTAACCACTCATCAGTTGAGGGACATTTAGGTTGTTTCCATCTCTTAGCTATTGTGAGAGGAGCAGCAACAAACATGGTTGTACAAGTGTCTCTACCATAGGATGAGTCCTTTGGGTATATGCGAAGGAGTGGTATAACCGGGTCATATGGTAGGTTCATTTTTAGTTTTTTAGGAGTTCTCCACACTGTTTTCCACAGAGGTTTCATGAGTTTGCAATCCCATCAGCAGTGAATGAGCACTCCCCTTCCTCCACATCATCACCAGCATTTGATATCATTTGTTCTCTTGATCCTAGCCAGTCTGATTGGGGTAAAACCACCTTAGGTTGGTTTTAATTTGCATTTCCCTAATTACTAATGATGTTGAACACTTTTTTAGATGTTTCTTAGCCATCTTTATTTCTTTCTTTGAGAACTATTGGTTGGAGGTCTTCTTTAAATGTCTGGTAGAATTCTGCTGTAAAACCATCTGGGCCTGGGAGGCTTTGTATTACTGTTTCATGGGTCTGTTTAAACTGTTGGTCTCTTCTTGGTTTAACTTTGATGGTTCCCATGATTTTAGACATCCATCCATTTCTTTTAGATTTTCAAATTTAGTAGCATATACGTTTTTAAAATATTCCTTTATAATGGTCTGGATCTTTTGGGTGTCTGTTGTGATGTTTCCCTTTTCATCTCTGATTTGTGTTTGTAATGCTTCCTGTTCATCTCTAATTTTGTTGTGGGTCCACCCTTTTGGTTAATTGGGATAAGGGCCTATAAATCTTATGTATCTTTTCAAAGAACTTGCTCTTAAATTTGTTGATTCTTTGTATTGCTTTCTTTATTTCTATTTCATTAATTTCTGCTCTGATTTTAATTTCTTCTCTTCTGTTGGGTTTGGGTTTCATTTGTTCTTGCCTTCCCAGTGTCTTGAGTTGCAGTGTTAGGTAATTTATTTGGGTTCTTTCCAATTTTTAATGTTGACACTTAGAGCTATAAACTTCCCTCTTAGGACTGCTTTTAATGTGTCCCAGAGGTTGTGTTGTGTTGTATTGTCTTTTTCATTGAATTTCAGAAATTCTTTTATTTCTTTCTTAATTTCTCCTTTGACCCACTCATTGTTTAGGAGTGTGTTGTTTAATCACCATGAGTACCTATAGTGACTAGGGCTTTGTTCAGTCTTGATTTTGAGCTTACTGCATTGTGGGCCAATAGAATGCATGGAATTATTTCAATTTTTTTGTATATGTTGAGGTTTGTTTTTTGGTCAGTTTTTGAAAAAGTTCCATGGGTTGCTGAGTAGAAATTGTATTCTTTGGTGCTTGGGTGGAATATTCAAAAGATGTCTGTTAGGTCCATTTGATGTATGGTATCATTTAATTCAGATGTCTCTCTCTTTATTCTTTGTCTAGTTGACCTGTCTAATGGAGACAGTGGGGTACTGAAGTCCCCTACTATTACTGAGTTGGGGTTAATCTGTGTCTTAAAGTCCTGTAGTGTTATTTTTATGAATTTGTGTGCACCAGAGTTTGGTGCATATATGTTAAGAGTTATAATGTCTTCTTGGTTAACTGTTCCTTTGATCAGAATGAAGTGACCTGCCTTACCTCTTCTGATTAGTTTTACTTTGATGTCTATTTTGTCAGATATTAGAATTGTAACCCCTACTTGTTTCTTAGTGACATTTGCTTGGAATATTTTTTTCCATCCTTTTACCTTGAGGTAATGCCTGTCCTTGAAGGTGAGATGGGTTTCTTGTAGACAGCAAAGAGATGGATTTTGTTTCTTAATCCATTCTCTTAGCCTGTATTTTTTGATTGGGGAGTTCAGTCCATTGATATTTAAGGTTACTATTGAAAGATGTGTATTGTTTGCCGTCGTTTTGATTGCTCTTTGTGTTCTCTGTCTAATTTTGTGTTTCCTTGATTTTATATTACCTTTATTTATTTTCTTTCATTGTCCCTGGGGTATAGTTGTTTATCTCTCTCCTCTTTGTATTGTTACAAGTATTCTTTAAAGGGCTGGTTTTGTAGACATGTATTCTTTCAGACTATTCGTGTCATGGAAGATTTTTCCTTCCCCCTCAACTATAATAGACATTTTTGCTCAGTAAAGTACTCTAGGCTGACATCTATTGTCATGTAGAACTGGAAATACCCTGGTCCAGGCTCTTCTGGCTTTCATAGTTTGCATTGATAAGTCAGCTGCAATTCTGATGGGCTTTCCTTTGTATGTGACTTGTTGTTTTTCTTTTGCTACTTTCAGTATTCTCTCTTTGTTCTGTACTTAGTGTTTTTACTATGATATGTCATGGGGAGTTTTTTTTTTTTTCTGATCCTGTCTATTTGGTGTTCTATGTGCTTCCTGTATTTGTATGGGGATGTCTTTCCTTAATTTCTGGAAATTCTTTTCTACAGTCCTGTTTAAGATCTGATCAATACCATTGACCTGAAATTCTTCTCCTTCCTCTATTCCTATAATCCATAGATTTGGACTTTTCACAGCATCCCACATCTCTTGCATATTCCATTCCTGTGTTTTTTAAATTTTTCCATAACCTTTGCTTGAGTGGTCCAATTCTTCAACTTTATCCTTCAGTGTTGATATTCTGTTTTCCATTTTGTTCATTCTAGCAGTGAGGCTTTCCCCTGTTGTTTCAAGTTGGCTTACTGAGTTTTGCACCTCCTTCATTTCTGCCTGAGTTTTCTTCAATGTTTCGATCTCTTTAGTAAATTCATTCAGAAGTTTATCTCTGTCTTTTTTTAGCTCTTTGATTTGTTTGTGTGTTCTTTAAATTCATTGAATTCCTTGATCAAGTTTATGATTGTTTTTTAAAATTCAGTGTCCTGGGTTATCTCTAGGGAGTTCTCCTTGTAGAACTCTTCCACAGGATTGGTGGAGTTTTGTGGGGACATAGTGTTTTGGCTTTCCATTTTATTATTCTTTCATTGTGATTTTTTGGCATGTGAATTTCTTGTTTATGATTTTCATATGAGAATTAAGTTGAAGAATGCTTTTTTTTTGTATTATCAGGGTACCTAGATCCTTTCTTTATTGGTTATGTAAAGCTGGTTGGTCAGGGTTCAGGTTCTCTTAGGTTTAATTTGGAGGGAACTGATGGCTTCAGATCAGCTATTCAGGAGTACCCAGAGAAGCCCAATTCAGGTGCCAGTCAGGTACACTCAGGCTTCCTTCACCACGTAGAGGAAGGATCAAGGCGCTCTGAGGCAATCCCCTGTGTTCTCAGGCCCTCTGCCAGAGGGAGGCCAGAGGGCAGCCAGAACTGGACACTCTCTGGTGCTCTGCTGAGATCAGAGCCTCTATACCGATGGAGGTCTGAACCTACCTTCTCAGGCTGTCTGCTAGGATCTCAGCCTTAGCCTACCAAAGCCAGATCTCACTCCCTGATGTTTTTAGAGCCAGTGTCTTATGTTTTCAGAAGAAGCAAAAATTTTTAAATATTTAAGCTCATATATATTCTGAGAAAATCCCAGAATGCAATTCACTGAGTGATTGACATCCCCCACTAGAAGTGTGTTACTTAAACTTTAATTTTAAAAAATGTGTAACTCTGTAATTGTAAAATAATCCTTGGGATGGTCCATACCACCAATCTGTTGGAGTAAGTGAATTATATGCTCTGTTGTGTTATAATGATATTTCCAGTTTAGCTGGCAAAAGGCACTGCTGTCATTTTTGTATAAGCACGCTGTTGTTTGGACACTTGGGAACCTATTTGTGTGACTGATTTTTATGACTGCTGTGCTCCTGTTTCAACCTGTAGTCCTATTGTGATGTGTGTGTGTGTGTGTTTGAGACAGGGTCTCCCTGTCACCCCAGCTGGCCTGGAATTCACTATGTAGGCCTGGCTGACCTTGAACTCACAGAGATCAACCTACCTTTGCCTCCCAAGTGCTAGGAATTAAAATATTTTAAACTCTACAGCATTATTTTTCTCTGTAAGCAATTATCAGCACTAATGACAAAGAACATGCATGAAACTTAAAGTCCTTAAGACAAAAGTTAAAGGTAAGGGAATTAAAATGTGCACCTTTATGTGAATTCTGTTAAGAAAGTGCTCTCTGCAGAGCATTGGCTGAAAAGACTAAAGAGAAAAGAAAAACAGCACAACAGTTGCAGACGTATGAGCTCCAGGAACATGTCCACCTCATTATGTGTCTGTTTCTGCTGGAAATTTTGTTTTGAATTTTGAGAATTTTGAATTATGCGAAGGTTCAGGAATGCTCTCGTTCACAAAATATAGCCACTTGTTTTTGACGTTCCAGCCTGGATCCCCTCACTGATTTCTTTCTTCCTGAGCTGCAAAAGCCTTGTTTTGTTGGAAAAGATGTCCTTGGGACTTTGCTCTGCTTTTAAACTAAACTTCTAACTTCTGAGACCAAAGTTAGGAAGTTTGTTCAACTTCCAAAGGCCATTATACAGGGTGGAAATAACAGTTATCTCTCCTCTTCCCATAGTAGAGACAATCAGTTTTAACTGTAGCCTTTTGAAAGGGATGAGGGCATTATCAATTAGTACTTGCACATGAATTTTCAGTTTATAAATCTCTTCCCACAAATGGACATTTGGTATGCCAAAAGCGAGGTGAATTATGGGAACTTCAAGCTGGGTTTGGAGGGTGTGTGCCCCCAAGAGGCTACAAGAAACACAGGTCAGTGAGGACCATTTTAAAGATGTAGCCATAAAGTCCTTCAAAACCACACGTGACCCACCAATGTGTTCTTGTAACCTCAGTGGACACAGTAGATCTGGACAGCAGAAGGAAAGATACCTTTACAAATGCCCATGTTGCCCAAGTCTACCAAGTAAGCCATTTCCATCCCTACCAATGTCTCCTGTTTAGCCTCCTGTGTCACATAGCCATGTTCTTGAGGTCTTTAAATCTTGATCTCTTACTTAATGAGTAATTTTTGGATGAGCTGGACACTATTCCAAGCTTGTATTTCCTTTCCCTTGCAGAACACACAGTAGACTTCCTCACTTTGTAGAGCTGAACCATAGCCAAATGCAACATTCCATTGATAAACTGAACCCAAACTTCATTTTCTGGCTAAGAGCCTTACTTTCTTAGGCATGTTCTTCCTCTTTGTTTCTGTGACAGCTGGCATTCTCTATAATAGGGTGCTCTTTCAGGGCAAAGCAGATTTTTGCAAGAATCGTTGATTGAGCAGAAATGCTGACCACAAGCCATTTGGTACAAATGCTGTGGGACTACCCTAGGTCTCTCACTAGCTATGGGAAATATGAGGTCTGCTCCTTCTCACCAGGATCAAAGCATGCTTCCAAATCATGCCTGAGTGTGTGTACTGATTATGTGCCATGAACAACTGACTAGGCCAGTGTTACATCTGTGAAGGTCGAGGATCACCTAGAAACTGTTCAACAAGAGAAATAGGGCTGGAACCAGCAGCTCAGGAAGATGATAGGCTGCTGTTTACATCCAACACTGCATTTATTATTTATTCATAGGTAGGCAGGAGTGTAGGCAGAATAGCTTTGACGGATTTTTCTCTCATGATTGGCTTGGCTCACCCGCAGCTTCCTTGTCTCTATATGTCAATGGTATGAGCCTGGAAGATCTCAGGCCGGTCCAAGAGTTGCTCAGTCAGCTGCATAACCTCACTTTTCTCATTCTGTGAAGCCAACACAATCAGAAATAACTGGGCATAAGGCACTGACCTTAGTTATCACCATACTCCATGATGGAGCGTAGGCAAGCAGGGAAAACACTGTCACCAAATCATGATGTTTTCATAAAACCTTATAATAAGAATTAAGACCATGTCTAGGAGAAAGCATCATACCTTACACAATGCTGAGGAAGTGTTGCAGACCCAGAGTTAAGGAACACAGACAGCAGCTAAATTTAGATAACTCTTAAATAGGAATGATGCTTAACCAGCATGCACCACTCCAGCCAGCCACTGCAGTTGCCCCTGGCTGGGCTCTGTTTTGATTGGTCAGTACCGGGGCCACCCTGCTTGCTATGCACTTTGAATATGCCCCAGTAAGCAACATATCTTCCAGTGCCAGTGTTTCTCTCTGTCTCTGTCTCTCTGTCTCTGTCTCTCTCTGTCTCTCTCTATCTCTCTCTCTTTCTTTCTCTCTCTCTCTCTCTCTCTCTCTCTCTCTTCCCTATAAAGGTAGAAATGGGAAGATGGCACTAAGAACTTGCCTTGAAAAATGGGCTTCACATGGGGAAACATCTACAAAGAGCTATCATGGAAAATTTTGTCTCATTCCTTTTTCCTTTGGTTTGAAGGGGATGGGAGGGTTGGTCTCACTATATAGTCCAAACTGGCCTCAAACTCATGATCCTCCTATCCCGGTCTGTCAGGTGCTGGGATTAAAAGAGGGTGCCACCATACCCAGTTTGTTGCATCACATTCTGCAAAGCCACACCTCCTCAGGGCTTGGGAAAGAGAAGCAGGAGGCGACAGAGGGTTACGGAGGTAGATCAGATGGATGCCATGTGGTCAGCACATGTCTCTTACCTATGGGATCTTCTTTACTCACCTCCTTGCCTCTCTCTGTTCTGTTGACATGGTCATAATCACATACAGCAAGTGCAACAAGGTAAGTTGGCATGTGGGGCGTGGTGTGAAAGGTAGTAACAGTCCATTTGCTTCCATTCACATCGACTTTTTCAGATTGACCTGGAGGAATATATCTTAGTCCATACCACTGTAAATCTAGACAATATGTAAGCTAGAAATAATTTGTCAAGTCAGCTGTCATCCAGCCACTCCTTCCCAGGCACTCCCTATCATCTGGCACTTTGGATTTCTCTATCTAAGCCAGCAACTCTACATTAGGTTCTTGTAAACTACTGTCATCCCAAAGCTAATAATAAGGAAATAAAAATGCTAATTACTGTGAAATATTACACTATCACTCATAGATATGTCCAATTATTATACTATTCAAAAGTGTGTATGTGTATGTGCACGTGTGTGCAGAGGTCAGCATTGAGTGCCTTTTTCAATTGATCTCAACCTTATTCTTTGAGGCAGAGTCTCTCACTGAATTCACTGAATCTGAAACTTACCAATTCAACTATACTGGCTGGCCAACAAGCCCCAGGGATCCTCCTGTCCCTGCCTCCCCAGCATTAGGATTACTGCTGCATACCACCAGCCCAGCTTTTTATGTAAGTACTGGAGATTGAATGCTTTTATTTTTGTTTTAAACCAACAGAAGTATATA
>NW_008360322.1:5166266-5171955 GCF_000622305.1 Nannospalax galili | reverse complement strand
AGAGAGAGAGAGAGAGAGAGAGAGAGAGAGAGAAAGAGAGAGAAATTAAGTCTGGTGTACGGAAAGAAGCTAGAAGCATCCTTGTGTCTTTCTTGTCCTCAGACTTACATTGCAAGAACTTTATGGACTGAGCCATCTCCCCAGCCCCCAAAACTATTTTTTTAGTGTTTACAACCCTAATGGTAACCACACAGATGTTATCATTATATGTTGTATGTATGTATCAAATCATCACATTGTACCCCATATATGTGTACAGTTTATATAATAATTTTAAAATAAATAAAAGTAGCTGGGCATAATGGTGCATGCCTTTAATCCCAGCACTTGGGAGGCAGAGGCATGGGGATCTTTGTGAGCTCGAGGTCAGCCTGGTCTACACATAGTGGGTTCCTGGCCAGCTGGGACTAGAGGGAGACCCTGCCTCAAAAAGACCAAAAAATAAAAATAAAAATAAATAAATAAAAGTGCATTAGAAGGATCTAAGGACAGCATCTTGGACTTGAATCAGCATCTTGAGTTATATGGGCTTGACAAGGTCAAATCCATGAGCGCTGTAAGTCTGGTCTCCCATCTCCCATTTACCCCCCTCTCTGTTTCTACCCACTCCTGTTTCCTAGTTTAGCACACTCTCATAGCAGTTAATCTAGAGCTGCCTGAATCCTAGGCAGGTCACAAACTGCAATCCTGCCTTTGTTGAGTTTCAGAGTTTTTCAGGAGCAACAGCAGTGTGGAGCCCAAAGCTGAAATCACAGCCTCAACTGTTCATAAAACCAGCCATCTGATGTGTGTAAAATAACAGGGCTGGTGTATAGTAACAGGGAGTCAGAGAGACCAAGGCAGTGGGTAGGGCACAGGCCCAGTCTATGCTTATTGGCTTCATTTTTGTCATATCAGTGTTGCAGATTCAGTGTTATTAGATCTTCAGAGTTAGGAAAGAAATAAAATCTAGACTTTTATGTGATCCCTAAAAGTTGAGGTTAATATAATCAAAATAAGAAATTCGCCTGCATCAAATAAAACATGTCAGCGCATCAAATCAGACCAAGTGCACTAATTGTTACCACTACTGAGCCATAGTTGAAGCCCTAAGTAATGAGCAGGCAGATAGCCAATGTGTAGAAGAGACAATATCGTGTTCCCAAGTTCCAATTCAGAAGGAATTGGGATTTATCATCTTCAAGTGTGGGGGCCGACATATATCTCATGTGACTGCTCTCCACAGTGACAACAGGTGACAGCCACTCACACACAGCCTAGAGAAGCTATTGACATGAAAGCTATTGCACAGCTCATTTTATACAATGACAGGAAGTATCACTTACCTAGCTGTGGCATATTGGAAAGAGCCACATAGCCTGGATGATGAATAATTGTAATATTAAAAGTTGCCTTCAGAGCTGGCTCATCAAAACAAGGAAAAACGTTCCTGGCAAATGTTGGTTCCATTTGAGATGCTATCAGGGCCCTGGAACACATTTTCAGAGAAAATTCATTTATTTTTGTCTTAGAACAATAGAAGCAAACACACACGCAGAGAGAAACAGGGAGAGAGAAAGAGAGAGAGAGAGAGAGAGAGAGAGAGAGAGAGAGAGAGAGGAGAGTGAGTCATAATTAAGTCTAGTATGTGGAAAGGAGCTAGGAGCTTCCTTACATCTTTTTTCACTGCCTCTCTAAAACACACACTCCAATTCCCACTGCACCTTAGGGTTCTTATGAGACCTAAAATAAAAATTGTCTCTTTATTTCAGTCATAAAATAATATTTATCTCATTACATCACAAACTTTTACACCCTTTTGTAAACAAAATAGGAACAAATGTAAATATGGAATGTCTGCCTGGAAAACTAGTCTGGCTTCTTTGAACATGGTCCACTGTTCCCATCCTCACCAAAGAGTAAATTAATCTGAAGAATGCCTATGGTATTTTTTCCTTTTTTTCAAATGTTTCCTCTTCCTATTAGTTGAAAACTTACAAAAAGTTGTACTTTGGACATCAGTGGGGCTAAACCTTATGGTAACTTACTATCTGAACCTACATCCTCCAGTTTTAGATAGACCACCACATCCTTGCTTTTGCTTCCATGGAAAAATACAAAGAACATGACCTACAGTGCACTAGTTATTTATAGAGAAATGCTTGGGGACAAATCTAGTGATGTCTGGTTCACCCTCAGCAAACCCTGTCTGAGTGACTCAAGAACATGGGTCTAACAAACAGCTTTCTCCCGGGTCTTCCTACCCCATTTGCCATAGCCTGGTGACCTGAGAACTTGGGTTTAGAGAACAACTGTGAATGTGAACTTCCTTTTTCCACTAAGTCCTTGGGCTTGCCATCTCTGTTACATCTACTCTTGTTCCAGGTCCAATTCTTAGACAAATAAAATGTGACTCAATAAAAAGCGCTTTGAGAGAACCATCCCATCCATTCCTTGCCTCTGCAAATTTCTCCTCCTCTACAATATATTCTCTCTGCTTATATAATAAAATCATACAGCTGTGGGAGGCACATATAGAGTAGTTAGCACATTCAGGAACCACACAAAAAATAAGAAAGAAATTTCTCACAGTAAGCTCATTTGAGGTGTCTAGCCTTTTACTGTGACAAAACTATAATTTGTAACCAACTGATTTTGTCCTACTTGATTTCCCCCATTTTATTATACTAATGCTTGCCTTGAAGGAAACTAGTAAGGTTCTTCCAGCAGCCAATTTGGCTACAAGACCTGGTCCTTCTGCTACCAACTGAGAAGTTCTAGGCCAGTGACATCATCTGAATCTCAGTTCTCTGGTGAGAAAACACAACACTGTGTTTGCATTGCTACTTGAGATAATATAGTATTAGTGAAAATTTTACAACACATTGAATTCTTCTATATGCCTTATAACCTCACAAGTCATTCTTTATACAGATGAATTTTAGAAGAGACCCAAGCGTGATAAGTGTCAGGGTGGAGATGGTAGATTGGTTATCATTAATAATAAATTCATTTCAAAACCTGTGGGAACTGGCCAAGTTTTAAAGAATAAGAGACTTCAGAGTGTGTATCCTTGCCTGGGACTCCTATATTGTACCTCACACACCCACAGCTCAGGGACCATTGTGGAAGAGGGGGCAGAAAGATTGTAAGAGCCAGGGCTGGTTCGTGAACACAGGGAAACAGAGGCTTTCAGGCCACTGGAAGCTTGCACATGTGAACTTGTGACAATGGTGGCATCAAGCACAGGTCCCATGCCAACTCAATTAAACAAGGGTCCAGAGGGGATGAGAGAAATGGATGGTGGTCTGGTGCTAGATTGAGAACTGATTGATGGAGACTATTGGAGACTGATTGATGCTGGGGAGAGTATGTCTTGCATATGATCTCTAGATGGGCTGACTAGACTCCTGTGGATGAATTTGTACTGAAGGACATCTGGGTACAAGCGTTTGACTAGATGGGACTTAACATGTATGGCAGAATACATGAAGTCCGGTGGGGTGATGGGGGTCATGGATGAAGGAGGGGGGTCTAAATTTGGTTAGGAACAGTTGTATAATATTATAAAAACTCAATAAAATTCTTTTTAAAAGCTTCAGGAATTATAGCTAACCATAAACTGAATAAAAATTCTGTTTCACTTCCCAATTAAAAACTACTAGAAACTAGGTGTGTGTGGGTGTGAGTGTGTGTGTGTGTGTGTGTGTGTGTGTGTGTGTGTGTCTATGATTTACAATACTTGACAAAATCTGGGATCAAAATCTTGGATCTTATTTGTTTAGCCTTGAAGTTACTATAAAATATAGACATCTTAGTGTTAATATATACAGGAGGATATTAAGTACTTTTGCAGAGTTTGATACATTGAGACATGTTTGTTTTATGGTTTGGGTTGCTGTGTTTAAGGGAGAGGAGATAAAGCAGGAATACAGTGAGACAATATTGGACAGGGAATTAAATTACCTGAGTTGTCTGTTGAGAAGAGCAGTGTAGAGAAGCTGTGTAACCTTAACAAAGTGGCTTAAACTCTACATATCTTTTTCCATAGAATGTGTGGACAGGATTAGATGATCTCTGTGGCCATTAGATCTCTAAAACCATGATTCTGAGGGGGATGGGGGAAAGAGAGCTAAACATATCCAACAACATGTATGAAAAGCATATGGGGTAGGCCTAAGCCTCTGGTGTTGGTAGGAACAATCCCCTCTGGGGTTTATCCATGGCTCTTGAGAAGTCTATACCCCCATGAAATTGTACAGCATTTTGAACAGATGGTATCATGTTAATACAAAATAAGAATAATAGAATGGAAAATCACATCTCATTATAGAATACATCTTCAGAGAGTTGGAAAGTCTCTAAAAGCAGAACACATAGCCACAGAGAGTGAAGTTTGACAGCAATCTCCTGTCTTCACAAGGTGGATGTCTTGAGGCAGTTTGCGGGACAGGGAGAAGGAAGACTATCAGACCCTTCAAGAGGTGGGAAACTTTTGGTTCTGAGTGGCCTAACAGCAGGTTAGAGTTGCCGCTTTAGCAAGTCAAGCTCAGAGCAAGTGTGTCCAAGTTCATGATCCACTTCTCCTAAGAAGTGAAAGAACAGAAACTGTCTTGGATTTTATTCAAATATTTTCTTACCCAGTTTTATACAAACAAAAAATTAGAGAAAATTCCCTATAACCCTTTCTGGCTCTCAGTCTTAACTGCAAAGGTCAGAGACAAGCAGCAGCTGTATGATGTTGCTATGCCACATCTGGGAAGTGTGGAGTGGGGCTGCTATTCCACATCTGGGAACCACTGAGTGAGGTTTCTTTCCCTTCTCTCTTTGCTGGGGACTCCAACAACCTATGAAGATAGCCAGTCAGCCCTGAGAATATAGAATGCCCCACCATTCTTTCCTCCCTTCAATTTTCACTGGAGCATACTATTATGATGCTATGTTTAGAGTGGTCAGCTGGTGAGGGAATTAATTTAGGGGAATTTACCTCCTAGTGGCTCAGTATTGCAGAATGATTTCCCCTTTCTCTAGTCTTGCCTCATCCCCTCTAGGGCTGGAAGAGAACTTTGTGGTCAAGAGAGACATCATACCCTTAGGAAATCAACCTATTTTCATAGAAAACATATCAACTATGTCCACTCAGTAAGTCATTTCATTCCAAATTGTTTTATGAACTCCATATGCCTATGTCTCTAGTTAACAACTGCTAAATAGCAGAGTTGGTCAAAGATTAAATAAAATTCTTCAAGAGTCATCCCCCACTCCTTAAATATTTTTATACAATACACACCCAGAAATCAAAATGTTTAGTAGAGCCAGATAGTTAAACCACTGGTCTGTGGTTCAAGGACTGGCCCATGAATCATGTTTGTTTATTACTGTGTAATAGAATCAGAAAACTATAGTTTCCAACAGGCAACAAAATATAATAGCTGTAAAATTCCAAAGAAAGGTGCTGTGTTACAAAGTTCTTCAAAGTAAATGACCTTGAGATACAGGGAATCCCTCTTAGGCATCTCAGCTAGACATAGGAGGCCACAGAAGAGCCAAGGTGTGAAGATGAGCTAGAGAAGAGAACTTTTGGCAGGCAGTGGGTAACATTTGCCAAGCTTCCCATGCTGTCAGGGAGCTGGGAGGAGTCACCTCACTCTACCCCTGGGCTACTGGTGAGGCGACCCTCAGAACGTAGGATGAAGTTTTGGGGTGGGTT
>NW_008360322.1:5147638-5166095 GCF_000622305.1 Nannospalax galili | reverse complement strand
TTTGGTCTTTTTGAAACAGGGTCCCTCTGTAGCCCCAGCTGGCCTGGAACTCACAGAGATTCACCTGCCTCTGCCTCCCAAGTGCTGGGACTACAGGCATGCGCCACCACACCTGGCCAGCATGTGTATTTCTTAAAGCTGAAAGACTTGGAGGCTGGTGCTTTCACTCTTAGAACTGAAACTGACACTGAACCATGGTCCTACTCCTACCCAGTGGGGACCTAAGAGGCAACTGAACTGCTGACTGCTTTTCAGGCAGATCCAGAATACTGTTGCCTCGGGGCACCTGGAAGCCCTAGGCAAGGGAAGGGTGAGTATTCCTCAGAAGAGCTTTGAGGCCCACGACAGTGTGAGCCAGTGTGCGGATTTGGTTGGGTTTTGTCCAACAGAGCCACCCGGAAGAAGCTAAAGCAGCTTAAAGATACATTACTTGATGTCAGGGGTTGAGGTACCAGTGACAGTGAAGAAACCTGTGGAGCAGCAAGAGAAGTTCCTGCTGAGTCAAGGGAATTATTGAAGAAACAGAAATGGCAAGAAAGCTAACAAGTGTCTAAAGAGATGATAAATGTCCTAGAGAAAAAGGTGTCTGCTAGGCCAGAGTGCAACAAATGACAGAGCACTAGTTCAAGTGGGAGGTAGTGTGTAACTCTACTGTGACTCTTCCCCAAGGGAAGAGTGTCTGTCCCACTGGACTCTATGATGTTGAAACAGCAGCTATTAAGTTGGGCAGGGAAGAGTGGAGGCATGAAGTAGAGAGATGGAAAACCACTTTCCCTGCCCTGCTGCAGGTGTCATCCATGAATCAAGTCCTGGAATAGGAAGGAAAGATGAAGGGGAGGGAGGAGAATCAACAGCAAATAGTTCAGTGTGTATAAGCCATATTTTCTCAGTTTTGCCTCTGACTATATTTGTAATAGTGATTGTCGATCATCTTTCACTTAAGAATAAACGGAATTATGGGCTGCTAGAGTCCTCATATGAAAATAAGAAAGATCATTCTACCCACTAAACTGTAAAAGAACAGTGGGGGAAACAAAATTGTATTGTTGGTGCATTGAGGTATGCTTTCACCATATGTTAATTACATTTGTTTTAAAAAGATACAGGATGTACATCTTTGAATAGCAAAATCACTTACCAGAGAAAACTACTCTATCACATGGTATATGAGTTTCATACCCATACAGGCAAGGAAATTACCTTTCCCCTCTAGGACATCAACATCACATGCCTGGCACTGCAGTTCACTGACCTTGTTTTGAGACATGCAAATTCTTTCCTAGCATTGCTCAATTTTCTATTTTGAGAGTGTGTCATACCCTCGGCACTCTGCTAGATTTCCCAGCATAAAAAAGCAACTTCAAGAAAGTCTTTTCCAATGCTGTGTTCTCGCTGCTTGATTTTAAGTATGCTTCTCTCACCTTTATGTCTCCTCAATAGAGATCCAAATTTTCTACAACTATTCTGTCAGTACTTCTCTTCGTCTTTCTGTTTTCTGTTGTCTAAACATCTAGTAGTTACTTCTTACCTTTTATCGGTGAATACCATGATCAAAAACTCAAGAATATTCCCTAAGACTTTAAGAGTATGGTTGTATAAAAAGTGGGCACCGGGGATGGAGAGATGGCTCAGTGGTTAAGAATACTGATTGTTCTTGCAAAAGACCCAGGTTTGAATCCCAGCACCAACATGACAGCTAAAAACTGTCCTAACTCCAGTTCCAGGGGGATCTGATGGCCTCTTCTGTCCTCTGCAAGCATTACATGACATGGGTACACTTACCTACATGCAGGCAATACACTCATACACATAAAATAAAATAAAATTTAAAAAACAATAAATATTTTTTTTCAAAAAGTGGGCACCAGTGAGATGGCTCAGTGGACAAAAGCCCTTGCCACCAAGCCTGATGACCTGAGTTCTATCCTCAGGACCCACAAGGTGGAAGGAAAGAACTGACTTTCCTAAGTTGTCCTCTGACCTCCACACAAAGTGAATAAAGATAATAAAAAACTTTCAAAAAGAAAAAAGTGGAAAAGGACTTAGGAGACCCTACCATACCATAGTAATTAGCAGATATGAACCCTTAGTTTCTAGGAACTTAAACAACAAGTAAGTGACAGAGGTGACCAGAATCAATGCTCTAGTTTCCATAGTCTAAAGAGATGAAATAATTAGGAGTAAACACATCAAAGTATGCATGTGTATAAAACCTTCCTAAGGAGGTAGAAGATCTTCCTAAAACTAATTAAAGAAGACTTAAATAAGCAACACTAAATTGTAAGGAGACAGTGGGAAAAAATTTATTTTTACTGCATTATGAGGTATGCTTTAATCTGTAATTTGGGAGATCAGACAAAGAAAAGACATAGGGATGGGACGAGCCCCATGGTAAGCTGAACAATCACCAGGGCTCGCACAGTACTAAGTACTGTTTGGTTCTCACTACCCAGACAACAGAAATCACCAGAATATTAAACAGAGGATTATTAGACTGAGGTCAGGAAGATAATGTCTGGGTAGTAAAATAAAGAGGCCCTAGTGTAAAAACAATTGTATAATTGTTTGTAAAGAGCTTAAAAATAAGGCTGAAGAGGATTAGAAGGATCACCAAAGCACTTCAGTGTCTATCTGAAATAGGTTTCTTTAAATCAGCACAGCAAAATACAACACACAACATAAGAACTTCAATGTTGGTCACTCAGTAAAAATAAGAAAATGCTCAAATATTTGTAAATAAAGCTCTGAATAACAAGTAAAGAAATTGAAAGTATTCTGAACTGAATAAAAATAAGGAAACAATAAAATGTCATTTGTGTCAGGCTGCTATAGTAATAGTGGGAAATTTATAAGACTAAGTGCCCATTCTAAAAAGGAAGATATTAAATTAATATTTTGCCCCCCAAATTCCCTCTGGGTCTCTCTCCTGTGCTATCAAGCAAACCATATAACATATCTTCATGTGCATTTATTAACTTACAAAAGAATGAGTACCCAGTGCCTAGCCCTGCACCGTGGCTAGGAGCCCACCATATCAGACTGTACCACGCCCATAGTCACCGCTAGGATTCGCTCATGCCTCTGGGGCCAGCGATCTCGCCCCAGGTCCATAAGAGTCAGTCCATTCTGTCCTTGAGCTGCTGTGCCGTACCCACACCACACACACTAGCGGCTTCCGTCCCAAGATGGCTCCCACCAGTCCCCCAGTAGTCCATGCTCTGTGACAGCCCCGGCCCTTGGAGGAACTAGCCAATTGGGAGACATACCCTCATGTCAAGAATATGAAAAGAAAATGAATTCCAAAGTAAAAAAAAAGGAAATAATAAAGATCAAAATACGTCATTGAAATTAAATGGAAACAAACAAACAAACCAGAAAATCAATCAGACCAAATGTTGGCTACATATAAATCTCTAAGAAGACTGATCAAACTTATCCACTATTAGAAATGGAAAGGACCTTGGAGAGTGCCACCCTAATTTATAGTCATCAAAGCTGAGACCCTGAAAGTTTCTACAACTCCTAAATTGTAAGCTGGTACCAGACCAGGGCTCCAGCTCCCAAATAAAGAAGACATAATTTGCCACTATTGGGAATGAAAGAAATGGTATCATCATAGATCCACAGACATTAAAACAACTCCTTGGGTAACTTCATACTTGTAAATTTGAAATCTTTGATTAAATGGGAAAATTCCTTGAAAGACACAAACTACTTGAACTCACTCAAAAAGGAGTAAATATGCTAAATAACCCTACATTTACTAAATAAATTTAACTTGTAGTTTAAAACCATTCCACAAAGAAATCATAGATACAGGTGGCCTCGTTGGTGAATTTCCCTCAGGCATTTAAGAAAAAAATACAATGTTGCACAAATACTTTTTCTAAAAATTGGAAAAAATAGTTCTGAACTCATTCTTTAAATCCAGCGTTATACTTTGCTACCATAGATAGATAAAGACACTGCAAGAGGCCAGCAATTGCAATGTGACAGCATCTCTATGAACATAACAGGAAAAAAATTAGGAATAAATTTTTAACAAAACAAGTCCAATAACGTATAATAAGGCCAACATATCAAAACCAAGTGTCATTTATTATAGAAATAGAAACAATTTATTTTAAGAAAATTGCTGGGTATGGTGGTGTATGCCTTTAAATCCCAGCACTCGGGAGGCAGAGGCAGGTGGGATCTCTGTGAGCTCCAGCCTAGTCTACCTAGCAAGTTCTAGGCCAGCTGGGGCTATGGGAAAACCCTGTCTCAAAAAAAAAAATCACTATAATTTAGCATCTTACCCAGCTGAGGAAAACCCAAATGATCCACTCAATATGTACAGAACAAGATTTGACAGGATCTGTCATCCACCCCTGACAAACTCAGAAAATGAGAAATAGAAATAATCTAATCAAAGAAATGTACAAGAAAAAGAATCCACAGAGGAAACCACTAACACTGAATGTTTTCACCCTAAAGTAAGAGAGGAGACTAAGATAGCTGCACTTTTTTTTTCTTTTAAACATTTTTCTGGAGACGCTAGACATTGGAAAAAGGCAAAGAAAACTAAAAATCACCTAAATAAACTAAAAGGTAAGACCATCTTTATTAAGAACAATAGAATCATCTCTGTTGAAAATAAAATGGAAAATTAAACTAAACAAAGAATTCTGCAAGGAAAAAATCCCACAGAGGAAATCATAATTAATGGTCTAAGACTGTATGTGTTCACCCTAAAATAAGAGAGGAAACCAAGATATCTGCACTTCTCTCCAAACTTCTCCACATTTATGCTACAACAGAAGGAGATGACCATAGTAATTGGTATTTTTTAAAAAATTATTTTTCCCCAGCACTTGGAAGGAGGCAGGGGGATGATAACTTGGAGGCCAGCCTGGGCTGGACAGCAAGAGCCTGTCTCAAAACAAAATTTTAAAAAATCTTTTTGCAGAACGTTAGATGCTATGCTTCTAACATCCGTCCTTAACGTACATGGGTCTTGCACTCAGTGAAGGTGTGGAAGCAAAAAAAAATGTTATAACTAATATTATTATACTATCACCCCAGTGAAGGGACCCCCAGGGCTCCCACTTATTCATTAGGATTAGAGCTATAAACAAGGGTCTTTTATGGGGCCCAAGCTCATCCTAAAGGGGCAGAAATAGAACATGATCCCTAATATTCTTAGACTAGAACTAATTTTACCTTTCATAACGCGACTCTTCTTAAAATGGTCAGGTTCAATTCATAGCTATTCTGTAGCTCAGAATGTTTGATTGATTTGTATAGTACTTGCCAGAAAAAAAAGACTTAAAAAAATTTCCCAGTGCATGTATTATCAAATGATGAAGCTATTCACCAGTTAAATAAATGTCCTTCAGTCTAGGACTGTCCTCTGCAATGGATTCCTATGCACTTGGTACAAAGCATCATTAGTAGCACAATGTTTTATGGAGTGCTTGATAATTGCTTAGCCTTGGATGAAACATAAAGTCATAACTCAAGTCATTTGTACTGGGTGAGAAACTTATTTTTCTTGGAGAGGACCAAAAGCCCTCATCAAAATTTACTTTCCAAAACTCAGATGTATAAAACAGTCTTAAACCAATTTCTTCATACTCTAAAATCCATATTTTCACTTATGGCACAGAAAAAAAATGCAAGTTTATAAATTAGAGCTTCTTTGTTGTACTGTTTAAATCAATCTTGTTCAAAGGAAAAATTGATTCAAAATCCAAACTTCTTTTCAGGGACTTAGTTCTTTAGGACATAAAATCTAAGATGCTTCTTTCTATACCCAGATGTCATATTCAAAAAGGAAAAGAAAGAGAAAAGTTCATGAAAGGAGAGAACTCATATTGATCAGATCGGTATGGTTGCATTCCCTGGACTGCTGTGACTTGTGAATCATTCCTTCATAATAAAGGCTCAGTGGTTCACACTCATGATGAGACCATAAACTGGGCTCTTGCTTGTTTGGCAGGTCATCTGAGTCTGGCTAATCTCTCTTTGAAGCCACCTTGGGCAGTCACTTTTATAGCATTCCTCAAAATGACTGTTTATTCTTGGCATAGTGATATCTCTGTACCTTTCCAGTCAGTATTGTCCACTCCCAAGAGAAATTCTAGATCCCTTCAGGCCTCCATCGAATCACAAGGACCACCTGCACTATTTAGAGCCCATGACTTAAGAGACTTCTATTCCATGAAATAGAAGCCATAATTGTTGCAGAGCCTCCTAACAATTACAAAGGGAAGAATAAGGCTCCCATGGAGCTGCCTTGACCACATCCCTAAAGAGCACAATATCTGGTAATAACCTTGCCTCAGTGCTAATCTACAGCCAACACGGAGGATACAAACACTTCTCCTTTGCTTGTGATAGGCAACAGTTCTGCGGTGTGGTTCACTACCTCCAGAACTTTTCTAGAGGGTCTATCTGATTTTATGTCTTAGAGATTCTTCCTTCCCTTCCCAGCCCCACATCCCCATTCTACATCTCTTTTTCCATGGAAACATTTCCTAAGAAACTCCTTTGTCTGAGGGTCATGCTTATTAAAAGTAGGAGGCTGGAAAGTTAAGACACTTGCTCACTCCATTTTCCTCTTCCCTTTCCCCCCAAGCCTTCCTCCTTCCAGCCTCACCATCCAGTAACTGCTCCTAACACAAAGAAGAGGTCCCTAAAGCTGTATCAATATGCAAAACTCAGTCATTATATAATATACTATATTAACAGGCTAAAGAAGAAAAATCATATAACCACAATAATTGATGCAGAAAGTGTTTCATAAAACTCAATACCCATTCATGAAAAAAAATTTTCTTGGAAAAAAATATGAATGGAACTTCCTTAACTTGATAACTTATATAAAAACCTAAAATAAAAATCATACTTAATAATGAGAGACTAAAAATTTGCCCCTAAGTTTAGGAAGAGGAAAAAAAGCAAGAATGTTCACTCTTACCACTCCTGTTTAACATAAAGTTTTAGCTAGTATAAGAAGACATAAAAAGAAATTAAATGGCATATGGATTGGAATAGAACAAATAAAACTGGCCCTACTTGCATATAATATGGTGTTCTATATAGACAATCCAAAAGAATAAAAAAAATTACTCTAGATTTAGGGAGCCAACAAGGGCATGGGATATAAGATCAACATAGAAAACAGTGTTGTAATATGGTAGCAACATATACATAAAAACAAAAATTTTAAATGCAAAATAAATTAATAATTGTGCTAATAGAGTTAAATATTTGTGTCTGAATCTAACATAACTCATAAAGGATTTGTATGCTACACTTAAATCCATTACCCACTTTGAGTTAATTTTTATAGATTAGGATGTTTTAAGTCAAGGTTCACTTTTTTTTTTTTGTCTATGGATATCCAGTTGTTGTAGCACCATATGTTGAAAAGATCACCTTCCACATACCAAATTCCTCTTGCATCTTTGTAGAAAGTCCGTTGACTGTATTGTACAAGGCTAAGATTTCAAGAATGTTCATTCTTAACACTCTTGATTAACATAGTGCTAGGAGTGTTATCCAACACAATAAGACAGGAAAACAAATGGAATACCTATGAAGCAAAGGAGAAGGAGTGTTTGTACTGTGCACACTCATTGTAGACCGGCTAAAAATAATAAAATTCTAACAAAATAAATAAAGATCTGAGTAACTGGGAATTTTGTGTTCATGGATTGGAAGCTTCAACATAATAAAGGTGTCCATTCACTCCAAATTTGTTGAAATATTTAACATAACTCATATCAAGACATTAATAAGGGACTAAGGACTTAGCTCAATTGGTTGAGTGCTTGTGTAGCATGCACGAAGCACTGGGTGCAGTCCCATGTACTGCATGAAAACCTGACATAACAGCACATGCCTGTAACTCCAACACTTGGTAGGTAGAGACCAGAGAATTGAAGCTCAAGATCATCTTTGGCTACAAAGAGAGTTTGAGACCAGCCTAGGCATGAGACCCTGTCTCAAAAAAAATGTCCCAACAAGATTTAACAGAAATAGATAGATAGAATACTGTAAAATACTATGGAACATCACAAGAACTAAAATATCTAAAAAATACATGGAAAAAGACAACACCAAGACTTAGACAACTATAGTAATCCATTAATCACGACTATGCAGTACAGGAAGGAACACAGACACATAGATCAATGGGGCAAATAACCCAGTAACAATCCCACACATTATAGCCGGTGGATTTTTGACAAAGATACAAAAACAATTCAAGGGGGAATAGTAGTCTTTCCCACAGATGGTGCTACAGCAACTGGATATCCAAGGAAAAAAATGAACCTTGACCTAAACATCTTAATTTATATTAAAATTAATGCAAAATGGATTATGGATTTAAATGTAAAACATAAAAAATAAAATTGTCAGGGACTGAAGAGATGGCTCAGAGGTTAAAAGCCTTGGTCATTCTTGCTTCAGAAGACTGGGGTTTGAATCTCAGTACCCACATAGCAGCTAAAAACCATCTGTAATTTCTGTTCCAGGGAATTTGATGCTCTCTTCTATCCTCTGTGGGTACTGCATGACATGGGTGCACTTACATGCATGCAGGCATAATACTCATACACATAAAATAAAAATAAACAATTTTTTAAAATTTTAAATAAAAAATAAAACCGTCAGAAAATCTTCAGAAAGTAGAAGTTAGTGTAGTGTTAAGAAACGTTTCCCAAAACATGATCCAAATATATCACAAAGAATTCAGATCTAGCATACATAAGGAACTGCCAGAATTCTGTAGTGAAACTAACTCAAATAGAAAATGGGCAAAGATAGAAGGAGACATCGCAGTGAACATGCTATGTAGATCCAGAATGAACACACAGGAAGATGTTTAATGCCATTAGCCATTGGAGAAATGAAAATTACAATGAAATGTCACTGTACACACCAACACATTCTGCTGGTGAGGGTGCAAAATGGCATAGCCACTTGGGAAAACAATTTGGCAATTTATTAAAACTGAAATATGTCACTACCATATAACCCAGTAGTTATACTATGGACAACTATCCCAGAGAAATAGAAATGTATATTCACATAAAATCCTGTACACAATTATTCATGGAAACTTTATTTGTAGTAGGCAGAAAATAGTAACAACCAAAATATCCATCCATGGGCAAATGACTAAAATTGCAGTATATCCCATAATGGAATATCAATCAATACTTACAAAGGTTTGAATTACTGATATACACAACTAGGAGGAATCTCAAAAACAGTGTGTGTGTGTGTGTGTGTGTGTGAGCTATAGATGACCTGTTTAGGACTGAGCATAATACATTGACTCATTCTCTTCACTGTGACCAGTTGTGAATCTCTGTATTAACCTCTGTTCACAGCAAAAAGGAACTTCTCTGATGAAGACTGAGAGCTGTACTAATCTATGGATATGGAGACAAATATTTAGAAGGCAGTTTAATACCATGTGTACTTAGCAAAACAATTCTAGTAGGTTCTTTCCTAGGGCCTACAACCTCCCCAGCCATAGGTTCTTGGCCAGGTTCACAGTACCAGGCAAGAGTTCCTTCCTGTGGATCAAGCCCTAAATTTGACCAAAAAGTGGTTGGTTATTCCATAACAGTCATGCCACTATTGCACCAGACTATACTAGAATGTATTGTGCTCAGTCCTAAACAGGTCATCTATACCACACACACACACACACACACACACACACACACACACACACACACACACACCCCTGATACCGGGAGGTAGAAAGAATGTAAGAGTCAGTGATTTGGGGGGAGTGCTGTGAAACAGCGTCTTCTGGACATAACATAGCTGATGCACTCATGAACTCACTGTATCTGTGCTTGCCTGCACAAGACCTGCACAAGACTAAGTCCATCAACATTTCATTCTAGAAGGGAGGAAGGGCTCATGAGGTCCCACTCTCCCTAAGGGGTGACTGACAGTTAATAGTGGCTGGAGGAAGGAGAATGAGACAGGGTAATAGGATGAAAAGGACTAAAATTCATTATACACATATGAAACTATCAAAGAATAAAAAATAATCATTGTCTTAACTATTTTAAAGTGTATATTCCAGTAGTATTACAACCATGCCTTGTACAAATAATGTCCAGAACTCTTCATCTCACAAAACTAAAACTCTACATCTGTTAACTGATAACTCCCAGTCCTGTAGCTTCTTGCTCCTTCCCAGCTAGGAACCCTCTTAGACTCATAAACACCAGGAAGTTGGCAGTTTCCATGTTTGGATAACAATAACAGGTAGCACTGCCCATGCTGTGTGCCTGTCACTATGTACCTCCTTTCTTGTGGCATTGTCATAATGCTCTCAAAGCTGGTTGTGAATATGTCTTTTCTGCTAGTTAAGAAAAAGACTCAGGGAGGTGAAGGGCTCAGTTGACACAGCTCATTTTCACACTAGGGCCTGGTGAGCTCCCACAATTCACCTTGCCTCAAGCCATCATTCTGTTAAGGTCCTTTGTGGCTCTGATTTCAGGCCTAACTATGTTATGGTTCCAGAGGCAGAGAGACCCAAGGGATCATCAACTTCCTGGTAACAGTTCTTCAGAAACCACAATTCTAGAACCCTGTCTGAGTTTCAATCTTCTGAAAATGTGGTTTCCATTTGACTAACATAGTAGGAAAATGGAAAGGGACTTTCCTCTCCCATGTTAGCTTGTCTGGGTCATAGATCCACTAAGAAATGAGGAACGGATGGTCAAACAAGCCAAGACAGTAGAAAGGCCTGCCGGATGCCTGCATAGCTTCAGTTCTTTCCTCTGCAGGACTGAGGCACACGCTTATTTTAAATTGTTCTCAGTGCCTGTAAGTTAGGTAACACGTCATTCTTATGAGACAAATTTAAGTTATTTTCAAGAATTAATGCATTGTAAGAAAACCAATCATATTGTCCTTTAAAAGTTACAGGTTGTATATCCTCTGAGGGAGCTCATTAAACTTATTTAAAACCATTGAAACTTTGGAGAAAATGTGTAAAAGGTGCTTTAGGGGGTACTTTGGTGTGGTCTCCTGCCCTGTCCCCATCCCGTGCCCCTGCCCCCAGCATCTGCAAATATTTTCTCTAATAATAAGGAGTAAAGTGCATGCAGTTGTGTAAATTGCAAATGTTCCTCCAGTGTGTGAATGAACAAAAAGATCACTGCTTTTTGAGAGGGGGGGGAGGAAGGAAGGAAGGAAGGAAGGAAGGAAGGAAGGAAGGAAGGAAGGAAGGAAGGAAGGAAGAAAATATGTTATCTTCCATTTTCTGGGTGTTGGCAAGATTTCAGTAGTCGGGCCTCAGACCATAGAAAGAGATGATTCTTGGGCAGGGGCTAGAAATACTCCCGGTGGGAGACATTATCTCAAACGAATGTTTAGGAACACACGGCCACAAATTCCAGGAGAGGAATCCCAGAAGGGCAGCGGGCTCAAAAGCTCTGGAGAACGCAGGGGATGCCACCGCTGGCCACAGAAAGGGGATGTGGGCCCCCAAAGCAATCAGGGGCAGGGATAAATGAAGGACGATTCTGAGTTTTTGCAGAACCTTAGTAAAAACCAAAGGGAACAAGCATCCCTGATGTGGGGTATTTTTTTTTACTTTTTTATTTTTATTTTTTTGCAGGAGCTGCAGTTACCTGGGCCGGGGGGCGGGGTGGGGGGACGACACACACACAGCAGAGCGCAGTTAGCGAGCAGAGAACCACAGAATCCGGAAGCATGCTTTCCTCCTTGCTTCTCCAGCTTTAACGCCAGAAGAACCCACAGATTCTGAACCCTTTGGTAAGGGGGCGGGGTGGAGTGTCCGAGAGTTTGAATTTCTAACAAGCTGTAATAAGCCGCCGTTGGCCAAAACTAATCTTTGAGTAGCAAGGGACTGATTCAGAGGGTGAAAAAAATTCTGGGTAAAGAAGTTTCTAAAGAAAATGAGTGGGACGCGACCTCAAAGGATGGGACAAATTAGATAGCTGGAGTGGGGCTGAAAAGCAGCCAGAGGAGGGACCTGGGTCTCAAAGCGTCTTTATTCTTAGTGAAGTTGTGTGTGTGTGTTGGGGGGGGGGGGGGATTGGATAAGGAAGGCTTCACCTTTAGCTCTGGAAGAGGAGAAAACATCTTTCTCTAAACAGAAGGCGCACTCTTGGATCTTGCTGGGGCGGGGATGCGGGGCTGCAGCTCTTACCTGCGCTCGCCCTGGTCGGTGTAGACATTCAGGAAGAGCCCCTCTGTGACTTCCTGCAGCACCTTGCCAGAGAAGCTGAGGTACAGCTCATAACGACTACCCGGCTGCAGCGCCTGGCCGAGCTCCAGTACCATATATTGCGTGTGGAGCGGGAACCAAACATCATCCACCCGCATGCTGCCCAGGGTGGCGTTCCTAGTCTCCCGGTCCAGGGGACCCCGCACTTCCACGCGCTCATAATCCAGAAAGAGACTATGCAGCAGCAATCGCGAGGTGGCCACTGTGCAGCGTATGGTGATGTTCACCTGACCGGTGAAGGTCAAGCTCGGCGTGGGCAGATCATCGGGCCGTAGCCGGGGCCACAACTGCAGATCATAGTGAAGGGGCACAAGCCACGGCGGCAGGCGCAGCTGGTCCCAGGGCTCCGGGGGTCGCCAGTCTTGCGGGGTGGTGGCCACCGACGGCTCACGTCCAGCGCCTGGTCTCTGGGTCGGTGGTACCTGGTCCCACCCGCCAGGGGGTAGCGACGAGGCTTCCTGGACCCGGACAGTGTCCTGCTGGGATGGCTGCACGCGCGCGCTCTTGCCGTACAGTGCAGCTAGCACAACCAGCACCAGCAGGAGCGCGATGAGCAGCCCGGCCAGCAGCAGGGCCACTCCACGGCTCACATAGATGCCGGAGCTGGAAGGGGGTCTCATGGCAGGAGTCTGGGGCGGGCGCGACTTGAGAGACTAGAGACAGCGGCAGTGGGTCAAACCCCGGAGGGCAGGATGCGCGGGGATGAGACACACCCCTCTCGGTCCCACCTCTTATGTACAGTCTTTCCTCCTCCAGGGGCCTGGAAAGACTGGGACCAGGCTTTCCCCTCCTAACCAGATCCAGATCCAGCCTAGACCTACCCCCGCCCCACCAGAGACTGGGAGGAAGGGCGGACCCCGCATGCCAGGGCGTGCTCCCCTTTGGTCAGTACCAGAGGCAGCTTCCTATCAAACCCCAACCTGGACAGGTCCTGCGGGGTTGTTGGGATTAGTGTGACTGACTGGAGTGTGTGCTGCCCTGTTTAGGTGTTGTCAGAAAAAGTCAGGTACTGAGTACCCTCCTTCACCTAGTGATGAGTAACTCACCGCCCAGGCTTCCTGTGCGGGGAGGAGTTAAGAACGACTTTTGGGGACACTCTCTGAAATGACTCTGCAAGAGACGATCAAGCCGTCGTAACAAATATCTGAACCCAAACTAAGGTCCTGGAGTCTCCAGATTAAACCCGGCATGCACGCGGCGCCTACAGCAAGTGCGAGCTTGGAAATTTTGGAGGCAGGGGTAAAAAATCTAGGGAGCCCAGAGTCGGCATGTTAGGGATGTGAAGGAGGGACGGTGTGGACCAGGAGTCCCCACTTAGGTCCGCAATTTTCTGGGCAAAGAATTCCCCTTCCGGGAGAGGGATTTGGCTCTCTGCATCCCTGCACAGGAAGGACTCCTGCTTACAAAATATGACCATTTCAAGCGAAGATAAAGCAGTTGGTCCTCTCGGAAACCATCCGCCTGGAACTGTTTTCCCTGGCGGTCCCCTGACTAGTGAGTTCTTTCTCATGCCAACCATCTGTTTGCTATTTACTCTGTGTGCCTGGGCGGGGTCTCCGCCTGTGCGCGGGGGTCCAGGCCTGCACGCACTCACTTGAAAGCTGACGCATTGATCCCGCTGAAGGTTGAAGATTCCTTTCAGAGCATCCGGGATTTACACACGCTTTCCCGCTTTCCCCCGAGAGCGGAAGAAAACCTTTGCCTGATAGTTGAAAGGGGGTTACCCTTCTGCTTTGCCTTTAACTCTTTCAATGATGAAACCCACGGTGAACCTCCTGGGAAATGTGAGTGTCCTCTCTCCTCCAACCGAAATCAATCACATTAACACCACTAAAATTACCTGTAGAAAAAAGCAGGAGTTGGGAGCCGACTCTATATTAAGCTCAGGCCCATCCTGTGAGCTTTGGACCAGTCTCCTGGTTTTTGGTTGGTCTTGATCCTTCAGAAACGGAAAAATTGTGTTTGAACTAATTATGAGGCGAAAGCCCCCGTTGTTTACCTGTCACAGCTGTGCTGCAAGGATTGTGAGCTACTGTTAGTTGGTCCTCTGGGTTTAAGTCATCAGATGGAAATTATGATGGAGCTAATTAATTAATTAATGGCCTTGCCCTGAGTACAGGAGCTAGGGGCTTCAATTGAAAGCTTTGGGTATGTTTTTTTTTTTGTTTTTTGTTTTTTGTTTTTGTTTTCTTAAAAAAGAGTCCTGCCACACTGAGCTACATCCCCAGCCCTTGGAAAGTTTGTTGAGAGTCCAGGCTCCCAAGGAAAGGTACAAACAAAGGAGTAAAGGTGATAGTTCAAACAGTGGAGGTGTTTCTCCTCCCAACAGTGTAGGAAACGACTGAAAAATGTATTTGCAGATAAGCTGGTGATCTCATTTCTCTAATATCTTTATGGAAATAGATTACCTTCCAAAATACAGAGTTTCAAAGTAACAAAACTACACTAAATAATTCCGTGATTTAAACGACTTATTTAAAAAGAGAAATTAAGGCCAAGAGATGGCTTAGTGGGTAAAGGCATTTGCCAGCAAATCTGACAAACTGAGTTCAACTCCCACAAGTTGTCCTCTGACTTGCATACTGATGTTGTGGTCCATGGGCACCCACACACATACACACATAAATAAGTAAATAAATAAATAAGTAAATAAAATTTAAAGGGGGAAATATTTTTGATAGATCAGTAATGTTACTCAAAAGAAGTAAAACAGTGCCCTAGCTGAGTTAGGATTATGATAAAGATTAAAACATGGAAAAATATATATAAATTATTTGACATGTCAATAAAAGTTCTAGAATATAGATTAGTTGCCAAGACAATATTTACTTGAATTTTAAAAATTAATAAGCCACTCAGAAAAATCTAACTACTCAGATCCATTAAAGCAGTAGTTCTCAAATGAGGGTGACTTTGTTCCTTCCTCCCCATTTAGCAACATCTAGAGACGTTGGTTTGGTTATCAGAATGAGCAGGAGGTAGTGCCACTGGCTGATAGAGCCCAGGAATCGTAGATATCAAAAAATGCACTAAATAGCAGTGAAGTAACCTGCTGTTGAGTAACATTTCCTCGGGATAAAACCTTCCACCTCGGAGGGAAGTTCCTTTAAGAAGAACGATGTTCTGAGGGCAAAACATTCCATCCTGCAGGATTTTCAGACAAGCCAGGCTGCCTGGAAGAGGCCTGGATCAACTGAATTGCCCATGAGAGTCACTCTTCAACCTGTTGAGCTGCCTATAAGTCATTCAGTGAGCTCCAGAGGTCCAGATTTTGTGAGCTGTCACCCATGCTGGGGTGGCCTTTGGTGATGCAGCTGTCTTTGGGTCATTTTTGCTCATCACCCATACTCCATAAGTAACCCCAATAAACTGATTGATTCATCAAGTTGGACTTTGGTGATATCCTTGCTTTAATCTGTGATTGGTTCTCTATTTGGGGGTGAGTAGACATTTGTTATGTCTCCACAGGAATAGTTATACAACACCTATCCAAAATGCCATTAATGCCACTGGTCAAAAATCCTTAGCTAAAATAATAGTTTGAGTACTTTATATGTTTCCTAAGCATAGATTCAGCTTTGTGTCATTTGCATTTTGGTATATTTTGACAAGTCTATTATTTTTTCATTCTTTTTTCTCAATACTTAGTATGGACCTCATTAATATTTTATTATACCTCTTGTGAGTCATATATGTTTTCTTTTCCATTTTTTATCTTGAAAATTCCATTTAATTAAATTCTATTTAATTTTAAAAATTTGTATTTTTAAGTGTGTGTGTGTGTGCATGTGTGTGTTTGTGTGTGTGTGTGTATGTGTGTGTGTGTATGCACATACTGTCAGATCCCCTGGAGCTGTAGTTACAGGTGGTTGTGGGAACTGGGAACCAAACTCAGGTCTTCTGGAAGAGCAGTAGGTGCTCTTAACCACTGAGCCATCTCTCCAGTCCCAAATTTCCAATTTTTAGTGGGCAATATATTCATAGCTTAAAATGAAAAAATAATATGAAATGTAATAATTGTGGTCTCTTGTTTCTGCTTTCATAGTTAACAACTTTTAAAAAGTACTTGTGTGTGTATCTATACATGTGTTTGTGCATGTTCATGTGAGTGCACATGTATATGGAAGTCAGGGTATAAGCTTGGGTGTTCTTTCTCAGATATGTTTCATCTTTTGTTTGAGACAGGGTCTCTTGTTAGCCTGGAACTCCAATGAGCTGGCAATCTCCAGTGATCCTCCTGTCCCCGTCTCTCATTTTGCCATTGCTTGGATTATAAACATGGCACCTGGCTTCTTATATGGTTTCTGGGGATATGAACTCAGGTTCTCACACTTTAAAGGCAAGTGCTTTACTTATTGAGCCATCTCCATAACCTTAAAAGTACTGTTACGCATCCATTCAAGATTTCTTTAGGGCAATCAAGCCAAGTACAATTTTAAACAGGTGTATTTCTCTCCATTTCTTATGAAGCAGTATACTATCACTGGAGTTCTGCAACTGCACTTTCATTTAACAGTATATCCTGGCTATCTTTTCCTGCCAGTCTACAGATATGTTCTACAACCTTTTCTACAGCTGCATAGTATTATATTGCGTATACCATTACAAAGATTTTCCAGTTGGGTTATTTGAAAGAATTCACCCGAGTATATTCACATAGGCTTTTATTTAAAGGCAAAGATATGATGCAGCAAGAGAAAAAGAATACAGGCCAACACTGGAGATCAGAGAGATATCCTATATGCAAGATTCCCAAGGAGTCTTACACAAATGGACCAAGCCCCCACCAACTTGATCCACCAAGGCATATAAGATGAATCTTCTCCAAAGAGTGGTTGTGATGATTAAACTTGATTGTCAGCTTGATGGAATTTAGAATCACTATGAAAACAATCTCTGGGCACATCTGTGATGGATTATATGGATTACACTAGTTAATTGAAGTAGGAAGACTCACCCCATTAAGCTTAGATCCCAGGCCAAATAAAAGGAAAAAAGGAGCTTAGTACAGGCATTGATCACTCTCTGCTTCTTGACTATGGACACAATGTGACCAGCTGCCTCCCATTGCTGCTGCCATGCCTTTCCTACCATGATGAACTGTATTCCCTGGAACTGTAAGCCAAAATATACCCGTCTTTCCTTCTGTCCTTCTTTCCTTCTGTCACTTTTGTCAGGTATTTTTGTTGAGGCACTGAGACAGGTTACTAATACAGGGGTCAAAGGAAATACCCTTAGGCCCTTAAAAATATACCAAGTTTTTCAAACCTGTAAGTCTAGTTGGATAACATTAGGAAAGATGCCTTAAGGGGTCTCTAGGAAGAATTACAGACCTTAGACACTATATCATAGGCTATCCAAGTGTCAAAAACCATGTATCTAGAAAGCATAGTAAGAACCACTGAAATTATTTCCTATGTGCAATTAATATGAACATTGGAAAAGTTGTCAGAATTAACTATTTCAGAACTCTGAAAATTAACTGAAGGGCTGCAGAAATCTAAGGAGTTGTTCAAGAAAAACAGTAAAATCTCAGTTAAAAAAACAATGAATTATATAATATTCTAATTTGGCCTATTCTTGTTTAGCTTTTCAAATCCACAAAAGCTCTGAAAATTAGTACTCTACAAGCATGGTGATAAACAGCAGCATGACAGTCACTGGGAAGAGCAGAAGGATGCTGGACCCTATTTGAAACTTCATTTTCCAAGAACTCAAACTATTTTGCAATTCCCTTGCCATCTTCCCAGACAGACCTGACTCAAACTTCATACAATATGAACAGCCTCTCCCAGGGGCAGTTGTTGAAAACAACTAGAGGCGATTGTTCCACCTTGGAACTGCCAGAAATGAGCAAAAATTGGACAAATAATAAGTTCATTAAAAATCTTAAAAAGTAAAGTTCAAAAACAAAATTTCCAAAGGAGTAGGGGGAAGGGGCTTTGGAAAATTCTAATATGTTCCTGAAAGTCTAGAAGGATACTCACACACATAAAACTATGATACGTGCTCAAGCCCTGAGCTCTCACTTTTATTCCTCTTGAGGTACATCTGCAGTTTAATGTGAAGGCTAAGTTTTGAGAAGATGCCTTAATACAGAGAGAGACAAAGACACACACACACACACACACACACACACACACAGAGAGAGAGAGAGAGAGAGAGAGAGAGAGAGAGACA
>NW_008360322.1:5145539-5147524 GCF_000622305.1 Nannospalax galili | reverse complement strand
GTTGGGTTTTTTTTTTTTTTTTTGGTTGTTTGTTTCAGGCATTTTGTTTTGTTTTGTTTCGTTTTGTTTTGTTTTGTTTTGTTTTGAGACAGTGTTTCCCTGTAGCCTCAGCTGGCCTGGAAATTGCTATGTAGGCCAATTTCCATCTCACAGAGGTCCACCTGCCTCTGCCTCCCTCTCCAGTGCTCCACCTGCCTCTGCCTCCCTCTCCAGTGCTGGGATTAAAGGTGTGCACCATCACACCTGTTTTTTGTTTTTGGTTGTGGGGAGGAGCCCTTTTTCAAATACTGCATGGTCTGTGGATTCTAAAATTTTGAGGAAATCACTATCTAACTCTTAGTTAATCACTAAGCTGAGCAAGGACATCAGTGGTCATCACAATAAAGAATACAGAATTTACTGTATTAATTCAGAAAAGTCATTAAGAAAACAGACAAAAAAAACATTCGTAAACAATGAACCCTGGAGGGCAGAGAATCTGATTTTCAGAGCTGTGACTCTACTATGTCATGTTTCCATAAAAGCCATTATGAGATACACCCACACACAAAGAAAAAAGCAGCAGTCAATAGAAAGTGTTCCTGAGGAATTTCAGACATTGGACAAGACTAAACAAAGACTTTATATTATCAAGTTAAATATGTTAAACTGATCAAGGACACTATTTTAAGAATCTACAGAAAGGATAAGAAAGATATCTCAGCAGAGAATATCAATCAAGAGACAGAAATTATGTATTAAAATGATCAATAAATATTCCATAATTGAAAGAACAGCAATGATTGAAACACGCTCAAGGCAGGTTTTATCAAGGAGAAAAACATCAATGAAATGGAAGAAGGCTTGAGACAATATAATCTGAGGAACAAAAAGAAAAAATAATGAAGAAAAATGAACAGAAGCAAAGGAATTTTTTAGCCAATATTAGGCAGGTCAATAAGCATATGGGCATTCAAGAAGGTTAAGAGAGAGAGAAGAATGCAGAAAAATTACTTGAAGAAATAATGGCCCTAAGGTCCCCAAATTTAGTGCAAAGTAGAAGCCTACAAATCTAAGAAGGTCAAACTCTAAGTAGGATAAACTCAAAAAGAGAGAATCAAATGAACCAAGGGGGAGGCAATAATAGGGGTGTGGGTAGGGGAGGGGATCTAAATGCTGTCAAATGATATCCTATGAAAACCACAAAAATTCAATTTAAAAACGAAAATAAAAGATCTCCAGGAAAGACAACCTAGTGGGAAACAATAAAACACAGTGTGTATAGTTTTGGTTGTAACTTCATTTTTAAATTTTTCTATGTGATTTTAAAAGACATTCATGGAGCTGGAGAGATGGCTCAGCGGTTAAGAGCACCGACTGCTCTTGCAGAGGACTTGGTTTCGATTCCCAGCACCCACATGGCAGCTATGAACCGTCCTTAACTCCAGTTCCAGGGGATATCGAAGCCCTCTTCTTTGCATGACATGGATGCACTCACATACATGTAGGCAATAGACTTATACACATAAAATAAAAATAATAAATAAAATATTTTAAAAATTGTTAAAAGACATTCATAAGAAGCAATTATTTTACATCTATAAAGATGTTATGACAATAACAGAAGAGATAGAACCAGAATCATTGAATGTTTTGAACTTATGCAGATATAAATTGAAATGTCTATTATATTTAAATGATGTCAGATATAATCTGTTTAATAAATACAAGAAAATATCTATCGACTATACACATAAAAACAAGAATGAACTAGCTCTTGTGGTGATCCCAGGACTCAGTCAGCTAAGACAAGAGTCCATGAGTTCAAGGACAACATGAGCTACACAGTGAATTCATGAGTTCCAGGTCAGCCTGAATGATAGACTATGTCTCAAAAAGGAAAAAGCAAACTAAGGAGGAAAAGGAAGGAAGGAAGGAAGGAAGGAAGGAAGGAAGGAAGGGAGGGAGGGAGGGAGGGAGGAAGGGGGGGGGGAAGGGAGGAGGGA
>NW_008360322.1:5119425-5144415 GCF_000622305.1 Nannospalax galili | reverse complement strand
TATGTCTTATAGGGTTTTTACAGTTATACAATATTGCACTCAGTATAAATTTTAATTTTTAATAATGAAATGGAGATCTTTTTAAAGGTTAAAACATCATTTAATTTATGTCTTATAGGGTTTATACTGAGTACAATATTGTATAACTGTAATAATTCAACTGTAAGCCTAAAAATTTACAGCCAAATTTGAAAGAGATGCATCCTACTTCAGGAAAACGTTATTGAATATGTCAATTGTGTTGTAATGATATGCTTCTTCTAAGTATGTTGTTATTAAATAAATCATTTTTAAAAATTAAAAAAAAAGATAAAGAAATGAGAAGGGAATAAAAATGTTTCAATCAAACACAAAACAATAGTAATGGAAGAAATAATTTTTAAAATTTATTTTTATTTTATGTGTATGAGTGTATTGCCTGCATGTGTGTAAGTACACTTGTGTCGTGCAGTGTCTGTGGAGGACAGAAGAGGGCATTGGACCCCTGGAACTGGAGTTACAAATGGATGGTTGTTATCCTTCATGTGGGTTCTGGGTTTTGAACTCAGGTCTTCTGTAAGAACAGCCAGTACGCTTAACCACTGAGCCATCTCTTCAGCCCCAGAAATAAAGAACATTAACAACAACAAAAGGAACAGTAAGTTATATAGAAAACAAACAGCAAAATGGCCGAGGCAAATCTTTCTAGTCAAAAGGAAAATACTGGAAGAATAGTTTTTTGTAATTATTTGATAATACATGGTCTACAAGTCACTCATTTTAGATCCAAAGGCACAGGTTGAAATTGAAAGGAAGAAAAAAAAATGTTTTATTTCGGAACAAAAGAGATCTGACATATTTATTTTGATATTATGCAAAATAGACCTTTAATCAAAAAAGTGTTTTAAGAGACCAAGGGCATCATATATTAAGAAAAGACTAAATGCATCAGTGATATGGTAATTATAAATATTCACCTATTATGCAGATCATCATATTCACATACTAAATAAGCAAGAATGAACATAAATAGAGAAATAGATGGTTCTACAATGATATTTGGAGACAATATTCCATATTCAATAATGTTCAGATCAGTAAAATATGATAAGTAAGGAACTAGAGGAGTTGAAGACCACAGTTAACCCATGAAGCCTGATATACATGGACACAATACTCCATCCAACATCAGTAGAACGTACATTCATCTCAAGTGCACCTAAGACTTCTCCATGACTGGACCAGAAAAAAATCAGTAGATTTAAAAAGATAAACACCATATAAACATATTCTCAAAATCATAATAGGCTAATTTAGAAATAAGAAACAGGAAAATTAGAAAGTTCAAAATTATATGGAACATTAACAACATTCTCTTAAGCAACCAATGTGTCGAAATCACAAGGGAAATTAGAAAAATTTTAATGTTGAAGGAAAACCAAAACATAGCATGCCTGCCAAAACTAATTGTTAGGACTCAGCACCCAGTGGAGCCTGCTAGAGCCAGCACAGCTGTGCCAACAATGTACTCCATAATATTCTTTTTCTTTCTTATTTTCTGTTACTCAATCTCTGCCTTGAACTTCTGTCTCATGATGATTTTACTTTTGTTTCTATATTGCTCAATTGGGCTTTAAGACTGGTATGTATGTTTCTACACCTAGTCAATGATAAAGCACTCTCTATCAAAATTTTCACCCTCATTTCATATACTTCCTTTCTTATTTCTACAACTCTCCCTCTTTCTCTCATCTCTAGCCTCTCCCCCTTTTACTTCCTAATTATAATCTTCTATGGCTTGAACAGTCTTTAAAATCTGTGGACCCTGAGAGTATTCCAACTTTCCCCTCCCAGCTACATTTTTCCACCTTATTTTTTTTCTTTTCAAAGTCAATCTGAGACTTATCCCTACCCTCACCAACCCTACTTTCCTTCCACATCTAAGCAACTGAAATCTGAGTATACACCATGCTATCTTTGTTTGCTTATCCTCCTATAGTTATTGAACCCAAAAGAGATGCTGATGTTAACAGGTTTACACAGCACTTGTGTAGTAGGAATGTACAGCAACTGTGGTTGCTCTTGAAGTTAATACTCTACTTAGGGAATAATATAAATCTTGCATCAGATATCCTGAGCTCCTGGACTGAGGAAGTATTTTCTAACTCTTCACCTTAACTACCACACCCAAGTCCCACTGAAGATTGCAAATACTTCAACTGAAAGAATACAGCTGACTTTAAAAAAAGGGGGGGGCTTTAAGAATGGTTCAGTGGTTAAGAATAATTACTGCTCTTGTAGATGACTTGAATTTGGTTCCAAAAACCCACATTGGGCACCTCACAACTGCCTATAACTCCAGGTCTAGAGGATCTGAGAGACCTGAGTGACTCCATCTTGGATAAAACCTCCATGGGACTGTCCCAGTCCTGAATCCTGTTCCAGGAGAAGCCACACACACACAAAAAGTATATTTGGAATGGATAGAGAACAACTCCCCAACCAATAGTCAATTAACCAGGGACAGGAAAGTACTAAAGTACTAAAGTCCAGATGTTTTTTCAGATTTCCTGAAGCCAGCAGTTTATGGTTTGGCACTGGGCTGCAATCAACCAGATGCTTGCCAGGCTGGAGACCCCCTACTCCCCTACTTGCTGAACTTGCTGAAATAAACCTATAAAAACCTCTGTCTCCCAAAGCAAGAGGTCTCATTTCTGAGATCCGCTGGGTCGGTGACAGAGTAGGCCCAAGCTTAAGCTTGTAACAATAAAAAACCTTTGTGTGTTTGCATCGGTCGGCTCCTTGGTGGTCTTTGGGGTCTTGTGACCTGGGCACAACATCGTGGGGGCTCGTCTGGGATCCCCAAGACCCCCCCCCAGGACCCCCAAACTGAAGGGTTCCTGGCTGGCCGGTAAGTGTCTGTTTCTAGTTGTGCCTGTCTGTATCTGTCCTAGCTTTTGTTCTGAGCCTCGAGGCAAATTTGTGAACAGTGTGGTCAGGAGTGGTTGGAGCAGACACACTGGATGACTGTGACCACAGAGGTCTGGGAGATGTTCCAGACCCCAGCAGAGGGCCCCAGACTCTGTTGATTTCTGTGAAAGGATAAGGCGGGTCGCTCCCGCAGCGCGGCAGTTCTTCGCTGTCCTACTTTCAGTTTTTCTTCCGCATGAGCAGGGGAATTTGCTACTTAGCCTTCTGCATGTCTTTCTGGCTGTTTTGTCTTTGGTTGTCTATTTCTCTGTGACTGAGACAGATGCAATGGGACAGACTCCCTCTACACCCCTAGACCTGGTTCTTGCACATTTTGGAGAGGTTAAGACTCAAGCCCATAACCTCTCTGTTGTTGTCAGGAAGGATAAACTAACTACTTTCTGCAGGTCTGAATGGCCCACATTCAATGTGGAATGGCCCTCAGAGGGGACCTTTGATCCTGTTGTCATTAACACAGTTGAGAAAATTATTCTTCAACCACATGTGGGACACTTGGATCAAATATCATACATAGTGGTCTGGGGAGATTTAGTTAATAACCCCCCCTCCTTGGGTCAAGTCTTTTCTTCCTTTACAGAAAACTGAGGTGCTGACGGCTGCAGAATGGAAAACGACAACCCAGAAAACACCTAAATCTGAAACAAAACCATCAGTACTGTCACTGTACCCTGTCTTACAGGGAAGCATAGAAGAAGATCTAATTTTTCCTCTCCCTCCTTATCCACCTCCTCCACAGGAGGTACCCCCTCCAGAACTGGCACCCCTAGTACCAGATTCTTCACAGGCACAGGGGGGACCGGCTCAGGGGACTAGGAGTCGAAGGGCAGCAACACTGGAGGGTCCAGATGCTATTGTTCTGTAGGAAACCAGGATGCCAGGCCCTAGGGTGAAGTGAGCCTAAAACTTATAGGTCCAGGCTGCATTCTCTGCTAAAAGGGAGGGGCACTGAAAACAGTGGCTCTGATAATCCCTGCCTTGCAGAACACTGTTAGGATGGCAGGAGGAAGCAGCCTGGTCATAAAAGTGCAGGCTCCCTGCTCTGTGGGAATGCATCTTGGTCAAAAACCCTTAGATCATCTCCTTGTCCTAAACAAATAACTCAGCTATCCCTGGCTAAGAGATTAGGCCAGGTTAAAGGTTTACTCCTGAGCTAAAAGCTAAAAGTTCACCATGCTTTTAGCTTTAAGAAAGAAAACATTGTGGCCAATAAATTACTGGATGGGCATTGATAACCTTGAGTAAAAGTTTAAGAATCCTTCTAGCGCCACCTAACAGATAAATGTCCTGTGTCTTTGTACCCTAAATCTTTGTATGTGACTGCTATATCCCACTTGACTGTTAGTTCCTTGGGATGCATGAAAACAATCTAGAGTTTGACTCTGTCACCAATCAGACCCTCTGCCCCAAAGCCAGCAGGTCTCCCACTAAGCAAAGTAAACCTGAGTCCCTACACTGTTCTACCCCTCAAAGTCGCCGGCCCCACGAATGAGGCTGGCAACCAGCCCCATCACTATTGGCCATTCACCACTAGTGACCTTTACAACTGGAGAACCCAGAATGCTCCCTTTTCTGAAAATCCTAAGGAGCTTATTAATTTATTAGAAACTGTCTTATTCACACACCAACCCACTTGGGATGATTGTGATCAATTATTACAGGTTCTGTTTACCACAGAGGAAAGGGAATGTATATAAACAGAAGCCAGGAAATTAATTCTTGGCAATACTGGTGTCCCTACTACTGAGCCGACACTGATTGATGCTGCCTATCCACTGACCTGGCCTGATTGGGATTATAATACTGCAGAAGGTAAGAAGAGGCTTCTGGTTTACTGCCAGGCTCTGTTGGCAGGTCTCAAAGCGGCTGCTCATAGGCCAACTAATTTGGCAAAGGTATACAATATTAGGAACTAAATGAAAGCCCAGCTGCATTCTTGGAGTGAATAACGGATGCCTTCCACAGGTACATTCCATTAGACTCAGAGGTCAAAGATAATATAGCAGCAGTGGCCATGGTTTTTGTTAGTTGGCTCCAGATATAAAGAAAAAGCTCCAAAGAGTGGAGAGACTGAGTGAGAAGAGCTTAAGGGATTTAATAACTGTGGCCAAGAAAGTGTACAATAATGGGGATTGTGTAGAGAAAAAACAGATAAAGGCAGAAAGGAGGCAGAACAAGGACCTGGCAAGGATCCTGTTGGCTGCCACTGTGGATCCAGAAGACCAGCAGAGGCATATGAGACAGATAGCATCAGGGAAAGGAGTCTCCTGCAGTATGTGAATGACTTACTTGTGGCGGCAGACAGCCAAGAGGCTTTCATGGACAGCACAGAATGCCTGTTGAAGACATTGGGAAGCCTGGGCTATCAGGCCCCTGCTAAAAAGGCCCAACTATGCAAACAATAAGTCCAATACTTGGGCTATATACTCAAAGAAGGTAAGCACTGGCTCTCTGATGCCTGAAAAGAAACTGTCCTCAGGATCCCTACCCTGAGGAGCCCATGCCAAGTACGAGAGTTCCTAGGGTCTGCTGGGTTCTGCAGGTTATGGATACTGGGTTTTGCTGAAATTGCTAAGCCCCTATATGAGGCCACTAAGGAAAGGCCAGGAGAATTTTCCTGGACAGAAGCTCACCAACAATTATTTGAGGCATTAAAACTGGCCCTACTGTCTGCCCCTGCCCTTGGGCTACCCGATGTGACTAAACCATTCCACTTGTTTTGTGGACAAAAACAAGGGTGTGGCCAAGGGAGTTTTGACCCAACTGATCGGTCCATGGTGCTGTCCTGTAGCCTATTTGTCTAAAAATTGGACCCAGTGGCCACAGGCTGGCCCCCATGTCTCTGCATTATTGCTGCTGTAGCAGTACTGGTAAAAGATGCTGACAAACTGACTTTGGGCCAGAACTTGACCATCACCACACCACATACAATTGAAGGAGTTTTAAAGCAGCCCCTGGACAGATGGCTAAGTGATGCCCGTATAACTCATTATCAGGCATTACTTCTTAATCCTGCTAGAATCACCTTCCAGGTACCAGTTGCCCTGAATCCAGCCACGCTCTTGCTGGACCCAGACTTGGATGCCCCCCTGCATGATTGTGCCGGAATCCTGGCCCATGTCCACGGTACCCAATCAGATTTGAGAGATACCCCGTTATCTGATGCTGAAGTAACCTGGCTCACTGACGGGAGCAGCTTTGTCCAGGACAGCAAGAGGTATGCGGGTGGCTGTAGTATCAATTAACGGGCATCATTTGGGCAGAGCTTCTGCCCACTGGCACTTTGGCCCAAAAGGCTGAACTTATTGCCCTAAGGCGCTGGTATTGGGAAAGGACAAAAAGCTTAATGTGCATACAGACAGCCGATATGCCTTTGCCACCTCGCCCGTTTTATTTGCTAGTCTTTGTAGATACTTTTTCAGGATGGACTGAAGCCTTCCCTACCAAACATGAAATGGCTCAAATGGTGGCAAAGAAACTGTTGAAAGACATCCTCCTCAGGTATGGCTTTCCACAGATGATAGGGTCAGATAATGGACCAGCTTTTGTGTCCAAGGTAAGTCAGAGTCTGGCCACAGTTCTGGGGATTGATTGGAAACTACATTATGCTTATAGACCCCAGAGTTCAGGACCGGTAGAGAGAATGAATAGAACTCTGAAAGAGACCTTAAGTAAATTGACCTTAGAGACTGGCAGTGACTGGGTGACTCTCCTTCCATTCACACTCTATTGAGTGTGTAACTCCCCTTACCAGATGGGATTAACCCCCTTTGAGATCATGTTTGGAATTCCCCCTCCCATTATTCCTAACTTCCTTGGCAGAAATGGTTCTGCAGAATAGGAGAGTCCTAGACCTGTTGTTCTTGCAGCAGGGAGGCCTCTGTGCTGCCCTTAAGGAAGAGTGTTGTTTTTATGTAGATCACTCTGGGGTCATCAAAGAATCCCTGGCCAAGGTTAGAGAAAGTCTGGCTCGAAGAGAGAATGAATATAGAACTAAATTAGGATGGTTTGACTCCTGATTCAATAGCTCCCCTTGGTTGATCACTTTGATTTCAACCTTACTTGGACCCCTCCTCATTCTGATTATGCTCGTGACTTTTGGACCTTGCATTTTAAATAAATTGGTAGCTTTTATAAAAGAGAGGCTGGGAGCTATACAGCTAATGGTAAGGCAAACCCACTATCAGTCGTTCCAGAGTCTGGGTGATGAAGAACATGAGATGAGGGAGTGCCCATGATTGGGCCCCCAAGGTACTAGTCAGAGGGGGGAATGAGAGACCTGAGTGACTCGAGCAAGGCTAGCCTGGTCTACATAGTGAGTTCCAGGCCTGCTGGGGCTACAAGGAGACCCTAAAAAAAAAAAAAAAAAAAAAAAAAAAAAAAAAGAAGCATACTTGGAATGGATAGAGAACAACTCCTCCTCCAACAGTCAGTTAACCAGGGACAGGAAAGTACTAAAGTCCAGAAGATGTCTTTTCAGATTTCCTGAAGCCAGCAATTTATGGTTTGGCACTGGGCTGTAACCAATCAGATGCTTGCCAGGCTGGAGACCCCCTACTCCCCTACTTGCTGAACTTGCTGAAATAAACCTATAAAAACCTCTGTCTCCCAAAGCAAGGGGTCTCACATCTGAGATCCGCTGGGTCCGTGACAGAGTGGGCCCAAGCTTAAGCTTGTAACAATAAAAAACCCTTGTGTGTTTGCATCGGTCAGCTCCTTGGTGGTCTTTGGGGTCTTGCAAACTGGGTACAACAGATCCAATGCCTGATCTCTGTAGGCACCTGTACTCATGAACACAGTGCGCGCACACACACACACACACACACACACACACACACAATTTTTAAAAACTGGGGCTGGAAAGATGACTTGGTGGGTAAAGTTGCTTGCTGCCAAGCATTTCATGATCTGAATTCAGTCTCTGAGACCCACATGGTAGAAAGAGAACCAACTCACATAAGTTGTCCTCTTGCCTCTATATGTTTGCTTTGGCACACAAATATACACACACACACAATAAATAAAAAGAATGCAATAAACTCCAATGCAATAATATAACACAGAGAAAACAAGATAATATAGTGTCTTCAAAAATTACTAATCCTAGGAGCCAGAGAGGTGGTGGTTCCGTAGTTAAGAGCACTAGCTGCTTTTGCAGGGAACCTGAGTTCTGCTCCAAGCACCCATACGGAAGCTAGCTATTGTCCGTAACTACAGTTCCAGGGGATCTGACACCCTCTTCTGACCTCTGTGGCATTACACAGCATGGGTGCACTTACATATATGCAAGCAAAAATAAAAATAAAATAAAATTATTAATCTTACAGTAATGGAACTCAGAGGGAGTGAGTTAAATTCTGTTCAGAAAACTCAAAAGAATGATTATGAATATTTTAAAAGAAATCAAAGAAGAAACAGTCCAACACGGACAAAGAAAATAATAAAAAAAGGATAAGTGGGACTTTCAAGATATATTTGACACCATGAGAAGGCCAAATCTAAGAACAATGGGAATAGAAGAAAGGAATCTCATTCTAAAGGCATAGAAAACATTTTCAAAAGAATAACAAAATTTCAGATAGTTAGGGAAAGAGATTCCAATTCAGATACAGCAGCATTTAAGACACCAAACAGACAAGACCAGAAAAGAACCTCGCCTCACCATATTATAACTAAAACACAAAATATACAGAAGAAAATACATTGAAATCAACGAGAGAAACACCAAGTCACATATAAAATCCAAGTCCATCAGAACATGAGCAGGTTTATCAACTGAAACTTTAAAAGCCAGAACAGGGCAGGAGAGGTAGCTCAGTGGTTAAAAGTGAATACTGCTCTAAACAGTGGACCAAAGTTCAGTTCCCAGCACCAACACTGGGCAGCTCACAACTGCCTGTAATTCCAGATCCAGGGGGATCCAAGGCCTCTGGCCTTCGTGAGCCCCCCACTCTTGAACAAACCTATAATTTAAAATGAATATTTTTAAAAGCCAGAAGGAGCTGGAAGGATGTGTTTCATGAAAGACAACAGTCAACCAGAAGCCTTAGTTACATTTTCTGTTGCTGTGATAACATACTAACAAAACCAACTTAGGGGAGAAGGTGTTTATTTTAGCTCATAGCTCCAGTTCCAGTCCATGATTATTAGAAAGTCAGGTTGGCAGGAACTTGAAGCAGCTGGTGACATCACATCCCTAGTCAAGAACAGACAGCAGTAAATTAATACTTGAGGCTTGCACTCAGCTGGCTTTCTATACTCTAATACAGTTCAAGATCACCTCCTTAGGAAATGGTGACACCCACAGTGGGAGGGTAGTCTCCCCTCAATTAATGTAATCAAGATCATTTCCTACAGACATTCCCACAGGTTATCTTGATCTGGAAAATCCTTCATTGAGAATTCTTCCTAGGGTTAATTCTAGATTGGGTTAAGTTGACAAAACTATGGATTTCACAAAATTACTATACCCAGCAAAGCTATCTGTCATATTTGAAAGCAGTAAAAATGGGCTAAAGGAATTTATAACCACTAAGTTATCTCTACAGAAGATACATTTCATCCAAACATTGCAGAATACACATTCTTCTTGGAAACCCATGGAACTTTCTCAAAATATATCACATTAAAACACAAAGGAAATCTCAATAAATACAGGAAAACTGAAACAATTATATTTTGTCTGATCACAGTGGAATAAGACTACAAATCAACAGTAAGAGAAACCTCAGAACACACACACACACACACACACACACACACACACACACTTATTGAGATTAAGCAATACACTACACCGAATGATAAATGAGTTTTTGAAGAAATTAAAAAGGAAGTGTTTTAAATTCCCAATAAATGAAAATGAAAACAACACGTTAAAACCTTTGGGATACAATGAAAGCAGTTCTAAGGGAGAAGTCTATAGTTCGAAGTGCCTACATTAAGAAATCAGAGAGCTCTCAAATAAATAACTTAGTGGTACACCATACGGTCCTAGAAAAGAAGAATAAGTCAAGATCCAGATGAGCAGAAGGAAAGATATCAATAAGGTCAGGGAAGAAAAAATGGAAACAAAAATTTTAGAAAGAATCACCAATATGAAGAGTTTTTCCTTTGAAAAGATAAGATCAACAAATCCTTAGTCAAACTAACCAAAGGAGAGAGAAGATACAGCTTAATATAATTACAGATGAAAAGGGAACCATTATGACAGATACCAGTGAAATTCAGAAAAGCATTAGGTCATATCTTAGAACCATATATTTCACTACATTAGAAAATCTAAAAGAAATGGATGAATTTTAATTTTAGGCCATATGACCCAACAAAATTTAAGCAAGATGAGATAAACAATTTAAATAAATCTATAAAAAGTGGACAATTGAAGCAGTAATTTAAAATATCCTAACTAAAAAATGTCCAAGCCCAGATGAATTAACACAGGAATTTTGTCAAAACTTCAAAGAACTAACACTAGCATATCTTAAAAATATTCCATAAAATGGCCCAGCGTGGTGGCTCACACCTTTAATCCCAGCACTTGGGAGGCAGAGGCAGGCAGATCTCTGTGAGTTCAAGGTCAGCCTGGTCTACATAGTGAGTTCCAGTACAGCTGGGGATACAGGGAGACCCTGTCTCAAAAAGACTAAATAAATGTCATAAAATAAAAAGAAAGGAATATTACCAAAATCTTTTTATGAAGCTAGTATTACTGATACAAAATCAGATAAAGGTATAAACAAAAAAAGAAAAGAATGAGGAGGGGGTAGGAGGAGAAGGGGGAGGAGGAAGAAGAGGAGGAGGAGGTAGAAGAGGAGGAGGAAGAGGAAGAGGAGGATGAAGAAATTACAGTCCAATTTCCCTGATAAACATATGTGCTGGATAGCTTTAGTGTCTACTTGACCCACCTGGGTTGAGGGAGCCTCAATTGGGGAATTGCCTCCATAGGACTGGCTTCTGGCCATGTCTGTGGGGTGCCTTCTTGATTGTTGTGTGATGTGGGAGGGCACAGCCCACAGTGGGTGGTGCCACCCCTGGGAAGGTGGACCTGTGTTGCATAAGAAAGCATGCTGAGCAGGGGCCAGGGGAGCAAGTCAGTAAACATCAATCCTCCATGGCCTGTGCTCCAGCCCCTGCCTCCAGGTTCTTGCCCTGAGTTCCTATGTTGGGCTCCCTGATGAACTGTGACCTGGGAGATGTAAGACAAATAAACCCTTTCCTCTCAAGTTGGTAGTGGTCAAAGTGTTTTGTCACAGCAATGGAGAATCAAACTAGAACAACGTAGATGAAAAAATTTTCAACAGAATACTTAAAAACTAAATTCAAGAACACATCAAAGTGATCATTCTCCATGATCAAGTAAATTTTATTCCAGAGATGCAGGAATATTTTAATATACATAAATCAATAAATATTATAAATTATATAAATGAACTCGAAGACATAAATCACATGGTCATTTTGATAGATGCAGAAAAGACTTTTGACAAAATTCTTACACGAGGAAAGCCCCCAGGACAGTAGAAATAGAAGTAATATATCTCAACACAGCAAAGTTTACAAAGAGCAAACCTATAGTATTGCTACATTAACTGGAGAAAAACTCAAAAGAGTTTCCACTAAAATCAGGAATAATACAAGGGTGTCTTTAAAAAAAATTTTTATTTGTTATTTTTATTTTATGTGTATGCATGTATTTCCTGCATGTAGATAAGTGCATTCATGTTGTGCAATGCCTGTGGAGGTCAGAAGAGGCTGTCGGATCCCCTGGGACTGGAGTTATGGACAGCTGTTAGCTGCCATGTGGGTGCTGGGATTTGAACCCAGGTCTTCTGCAAGGACAACCAGTGCTCTTAACCACTGAGCCATCTCTCCAGCCCCAAGGGTGTCTTCTTTCTCCACCCTTATTCAATATAGTACTGGAAGGCTTAGCTGGAACAATAAGATGAGAGAAGCAAATGAAAGGAAGAAGTCAAAGCATCCTTATGTGCAGATGATATGTTTATATACCTAGTCTATATACCCTAAAGACTCTTGCAGAAAAACTCTTAGAATTGATCATCACTTTCAGCAAAGTGGCAGTATATAAAATTAACATAATAAAAACCAAGAGCTTTTCTAAATGCCAATGACAAACACATTGAGAAAGAAATTAAGGGAACAATCCCACTCAAAGTTCCATGGACAACTGAGAAGATTGTGCATTCTTCAGTGTTTGGGTAGAATATTTTGTAGATGTTCATTAAGTCCTTTTCATTTATAATGTCATTTAGCTCTAATGTTTTTTCATCGATTTTTGGGGTGGGTCAGGATGACCTGTCTATTGGTGAGGTATTAAAGTCACCCACTATTATTGTGTTGAGGTCAACACAGTAATTTTTGAGAATTTCATGCATGAGTACTGTATTTGCATTATTTCCATCCCTCCCAGTCCCCCTCCAATTTCTCCACGTCCCCCACTCCTTTTCAGTTTCTTGTCCTCTTCTTTGATTATTATTGTTACATATACATATATACATTTATATATTAGTACCTGTGTTTAGGGATGCTCACTTGGGATTAGATAACCTGTTTTGCAGGGAGCTAGTCCCTGGAGAAAACTGATTCTCCCTCCCTCGGCATCCATTATTGCCTGTAACTCTTCATCTTGAGGTAGGACCTGGTGAAATTTCCCCCATCAACCTTGACATGTCACCCAGTTTTGTCATATTCAGATCTTCTTAGATCACCATACTGTGAAGACTTCATTGTGCAGATTCTCTATCATGTCTAGAATGTGTTAACTAGCAGCAGGTGTCTTGTCCCTCTGGCTCTTACGTTCTCTCTTTCCCCCCTCCCATGATTTTCCTGAAGCCTTAGGTGTAAAGGTTGAATTATAGATGTATCACTTAGGGCTGGACCCCTCACAACCACTTATTCTCTGCATTTAATAAGTTGTGGAATTTGGTGGGGGACTGGGGTTTTTTAATATTTTATTATTTTTAGTTTATGTGCATGAGTGTATTACCTGCATGCATGTAACTGCACCCAAGTTATGGAATGCCTTCAGAGGTCAGGAAAGGGCATCAGATCCTCTGGAATCAGGGTTATAGATGGTTGTTAGCTGCCATGTGGGTGCTAGGATTTGAACCCAGCCAGTGCTCTTAACTGCTGAGTCATCTCTCCAAGCCCAACTTGTGGAACTTTGTAATAGTCTCTACCTGTTAGAAAAAGCAGCTTCTTTGATGAGTGGTGAGATTATTTGCTTTATTTGTTATATATGTTTAGGATTGTAATACCTTCTTGATGAATTGTTCCCTTAATCAATATATAGCTATCTTCCTTAACTCTTCAAATTAATTTTGGCCTGAAGTCTATTTTGTCAGAAAATTTATAGGTTCATCTGTTGCTTTCTACTTCTATTAGTTTGGTGTGTCTTTTTCATCCGTTGGTCCTAGGCTGTACTTATCTTTGATGGCAAGGTGTGTTTCTTGTGAGCAACAAAAAGATGGGTCCTGTTTTTCAATCCAACCTGCTAGTCAGAGTAATTATTGAAATACATGTATGCATTCTTGTCTTTTTGTTGTTTTGTAATATTTCATACTTTTTTTTTTTTTTTTGGTCTTTCTGAGACAGGGGCTCTTTGTAGCCCCAGCTGGCCTGAAACTCAATTTTTAGATCAAGCTGGCCTTGAACTCACAAAGATCCGGCTGCCTCTGCCTCCCGAGTGCTGGGATTAAAGGCCTGCACCACCACACCTGGCTCATTTCATACTTTATTAATCCTCATTTGTTTTCTTGCCATTACAGTGCAGTTTATTTATTCTTGTGGCCTTGATGAATATGTTTCTTTTTCTGTTACATATAGAAGATTGTTTTAAGTATTTTTCTGTAGTGCTGGCTTAGTGGTTATGAATTTCTTTAGTTTGTGTTTATCCTGGAAAATGTTTTCTTTCTCCTTCAATTATGAAGGGCAACTTTTCTGGATATAGTAATCTGTGTTGGCAATCATCTTTCAGAGTTTGAAATACATTGTCCTGTGCCCTCTGTCGTTCAGTTTCTATTGAAAAATCTGCTATTAATTTGATTGCTTTACCTGTACACGTTACTTGGTGTTTTTCTCTTACAGCTTTCAATAGACAGTCTTTATTCTGTGTCTTTAATGTTTTAGGTACACTATGATGTGTACTATGATTGTTCCAAGTCCTTCTGTACCTAGATGGCTATTGATTTCCTTAGACTTGGAAATTTTTCAAATACAGTTTTATTGAATATATTTTCTATGCCTTCAGCATGAAATTTTTCTCCTTCTTCCACTCCCATGACTTCTAAATTTTTTCTTTTTATAGAAATCCATAGATTTGTGTGTTTTTTCATGCTTTCTTATTTATCTTCTTCATTGTACAAATGTTTATGCTTTAATTTATCTTCTTGTCTTCAAGCCTCAATATACTGACCTCAACTTGGTTATATTGGTGAGGATTTCCACTTAGGTTTTTATCTATTGAACTTTTCATTTCCAGCATTTCAGTGTGAATTTTTAAAAGTATTTTTATATCTATATTGAAATCCACTTTCATATCCTGTATTCATCCCTTCATTTAATTGAACTGTTTGCATTCTATTTTAATTCATCACATTATAGTCATGCCTGAATAAATAAACAGCCTGACTCTTAGCTTTTAGTTTTAAGGCCTAGAGTGGACCCAAACTCTGAGCCACCTGATCCTCCAGATGTCTCATGGAACCAGGCTTCACCCATACTTTTATTGAAGGAGTCTTTCCAGCAACAATTTGGATAATCTTTCCCTTTGATCCTTATGCCTAAAATATCTCAGACACAATAGCAAGCAGACTTCTCAGTTATTCTCACTGTTTTCAATGAGAATAGCACACTTCTTCCAGCACTTTGATTATGTTAAACAAGCACACACACATTCATTCACTCTCTTGGGTGGAGGGCAAGATGAAGTTCTGAGGGATTAAGGTCAGGTACCCAGGTCACAAGAGGAACTCATGGCTCAGTGATTGTGTTTACATTATAAACAGTAGCATTTTGGTTACAAGGTTAAGTAAAAGTTATTAATGAAGATTCTGTCCATACTGAAAAAGTCATTCCTAGAGTTCCCATTTCTTTGTTTCCTTGTTTTATAAGTAAAGGAGCACATCCATATTTTAAAAGAAGGCATTTCTAAAAAAAAAAAAAAAAAAAGGTCATTCTCAGTTTCCTTGTCTGTTAAATCAAAGAAGTATGTCTATGAGAGTAGTCATGTTCTGGAGAAGTAGCATGAGTCAGCATGATGTCATCTTAGATCTCTGAAAAATGTGGCACAGACAGGGAAGCACTGCCAGGAGAAGGAACAGAAGAGCAGGATGGTTGTTCCTGTGGTTGAAATTCAGGAGAAGTTCCTCTTTCTGTTGACAGGTTATATTCTGGTGTCAGTTCATGGTACGGCTTTACTCATGACACTGTGATTCTGAGAGGCCCATAGAAGGACACACAGATGGGGAGCCTCAGCTCCAGTTAATAAAAGGAACAGGATCCAGCCACCAGTTGGCCCTTAAGTGAGTTATATAAAACCATGGGTTTGGGTAAAACTTACTGTTATTTAAGACACTTTTCAGCAGATGTGATGGGGGAAATTTGAGAACAATTTTTTAAAAAAATACAGTATAAGTTGTTTTTTAAAGATATAATTTGTTGCTAGGAAGTTAATTCTAAATTCCCCCTTTTTGTTTATGTATTTGATTTTTGAGAAGTACAAGTGAACTATATTAGCAACTTAACCTAAGTTACTCCATCTTGCTCAGGATAGCTATTTTAACAGTAACCTCTTTTCCACTTATGGGAAATATTTAAAAGGAAAAAAACAGCCTTGAGTTCTAAGAAATAGCTCAACCACAAACCAGTGGAACATGCTAATCTCAGACATTCTACATCTGGCTAACTGCTTGTTTTTGCTTCTGTAACTCACTTGCTATTTTAGGTCACCCTGACACAAAGTATAAGACCACCCTGTTATTGTATGACCACCCGGTAACTGCTGATTTTAGCTTTCTTACTATACATGTTATGGCTAGGGAGTTGAGTGATTTTAAAATTACAAAGTTGATTGCCAAGTTATATGACTGTAACACTTGTCTGTATAATGATTGGTTGTTGATTAATAGATTCAAAGTTCTGCTATGTTGTACAAACCTGGTTGGTTCACAAGTGTCCTGTTTGAATAATATTTCTGTAATCCTATAAAAACTCTGACCCAACAATGATCGCTGCTGCATCTACTCCCGAGATAGATAGCCCAGCCGGTCAAAATAAACATTTACCTTGTTACTTTTCTTAAAGTGGTGCTGGTGATTTTGTGTGAACTCCGATCTATAACACAAGAGCTTATTCAATTATGGCTTATCCTAGGGGGTTATAGGGAATGCCACAAAAGACATGAACTTCCCAAAGTTGGCAAGAATAAATAAAAGTTTTAGATATATAAGCAAGACAACTGTTTTGTTTGGGGACAAGCAGTTAATAGGTGTCTCTAAATAGCTTGAGCAGATACATGTGTTTGAGCAGTAGCAAAAATAAAGTCTTAAAATTTTATGTGAGTTTGCCAAAGTTCATTATGAGGAACACCTGTGGGTTTTTTTTTTTTTTTTTTTTTTCTCTCTAAGGATGATGGGGCCCAATGATCCGCAGTTAGGACAGGTCTAGATAATTTGTTGAAATTGGATCTGTGGTAATTGAAAAGATATAATTAGGCAGTTAGCTTGATGATTTCCTTTTTGTGAAGATCAGGTAATCTATATGGGATTGAATGCATTGTATAAAAATAGGATGAGTTCATCCATAAAGAAGGTTTGAATAGTGGTAAATAGAATATTTTGAACAAAAAGGATTGAGGAATGAACCATGGTGGCTTGAAACAGTAGTAGGATGGCTTGAGCAATATAGTGAGAGTTGGTTAGTAAACTGTAAGGCAGACAGGGCAGTCAAAGTTCTGCCCACTGGGTAGTTGTTTCTGAAGGGGTTACAAAAAATGCCATATTCCAGCACCATGCAATGACTCCTTTGCCAGATTTATTGTCTCCATCTGCAAAAAAATATAGTGCATTAGATATGGGATGTATATTTATGGAAGAAAATATGTGTATAGGAAGTAATGAAATTCTACATGTAAGAAAGTAAAAGGAAGCTTGTCCTAAAAGTCAGCAGAAGTTATTTGCCATTCTTCTGTGGTCTGCAAAAGAAAGTTGAAATTATTTCAAGTCATGGAAGGATAACTATCAAGAACTTTCCTAGAATATTAGATAGATTTAGTTCAGCCCTATGGAATATGCATAATTAATTCTTTGTTGATTTGATCTAAACATATTTTTCATTTAGGTGTATTGGGTAGAAATAACTATTCTAAAATTCTAAATAACTATTCTAAAATTCTAAAATATTTTACTTATATTTTTATTTTATGTATATGAGTGTATTGCCTGCATATGTGTAAGTGCATCTGTGTTGTGCAAAGCCTACAGAGGTTAGATGAGGACATTGAATTCCCCTAGAACTGGAGTTATAGTTGTTATCTGCTATGTGGGTGCTGGTAATTGACTCTGGGTTCTCTGAAAGAGCAGTCAGTGCTCTTAACCACTGAGCTATCTCTCCAGCCCCTCATTCTAAAATTCTTAAAAAGGGAATTAATTCTCCAGTCACTGCTCTAAGGGAAAGGGAATTTTAAAAATAAACAAATATGTAAATCTCAGTGTATATGATAAAGTTGTTTTTGTTTTAAATTCAGTTTTTAGATGTTGTAATAGGAGTTAGAGAGATGCTACAATGTGATGGTAAATTTAAATTAGTGTCTTCTTTAAGAGAGGCAAAAATGTGAGGAAACAGTGGGAATTCTGAAGGAAGGTTGAAGCCAATCCATATTGCCTAAAAGCTGTTGAAAATAATTTAATGCCATCTTTTGGGGGGACAGACAATTGTAATTTATGAGACTTAATAAAAAAAAGACATAAGCGACAATATATCCAAGATAACTACTGAACATTTAGTTGAACTTCATTTGGGGTAGCTGTAAATAAGTTATTTTTAAATAAAGTTTATAAATCTTTCAAAAAATTAGGATTATATCTTTTATAGATGAAGCTAATAAGATATCCATATAATGACATGTTTAAGTAATTAGGAAATATTTTAAATTAGGTGTGTTGCCTTATCCACTAAATATTGACAGAAGATGGGCCTATTGACTATGCTTTGGGTGAAAATCTTCCATTTAAAAATTAGACATAGATGTCTAATTATTAAAGCAGGTACAGAAATGGAAAAAAAATCTAAAAGTAATCTCTTAAATCAATAACAATAATATGGTAGTTTTTAGAGACTATGGCAGCTCCAGGGATAGTTACTAAACACCTAAAAAAGTCAGTTATCATAATGAGAATCGTGTAATATTTATCTAAATCTAAATGTTCTTAAATAAATCTTCATCAGATATGTATTTTTTAAATTCAATCCTTGTAAAAGTTAGCAAGATTAGATCAATAATTCTATTTATTTAAATATAGGTTTGCTTGAAGTTTGACTTTGGAAATTTTAAGATTATATTTATCAAGTTCCAGCAAAGAGAGCGGTGAGGAAGGGAGCATGGCCTGCTTCCCCTGGGCCGCTGCAGCTGACCCACTGGAAGGCCAGGGTCGGCCTTTAGGGACCTCCAACTGGGAGAAGGCGGGCCTGCCGCCATGAGCAGCCATCACTGGGCGGGGGTGGCCCTGGAGACGAGCCTCAGCCAGAGCTTCGTTAGGACCTCAGAACAAAGGCCTTAACGGTTATGGAAGGTGAGCGAGCCCAGCACGGCAGAGCCCAGCGTGGCGGCGGGACTTCCCTCAGCCCTGGAGAAGCTGGATGCGACGTAGCCCATGGGAAGTAGCCCATGCGGCCAGCTGGAAATGCTCCCGAAGGTCGAAGGCCTATGTATATAATATGAAAAGGCTGCTCTCAACCTTTTCCCCAACCTTTGAAAACTTTTGGTGACATCTGGACATTTAGATGTAGAGATTGCGGACGAATGGAGTAGAGGTAGGAAATGACACATGTGTGCCCGGTTGTTTTGCTTCATAGAAAAGTTGTAGACATGTCTTCTGGAAATGACTTTGAAATGGAGTTGTTAGGCCACCTCTAGAAAGATCCCAGGAGTGACACTAGTCTGTGTTCAGTAAGAAGATGGAGTTGAAGAAGGAAGAGGAAGAAGGGGAGGTCCAGTGCCAGCCTGGTCACGTGGAGAACACTTTTGTATAATAACTATTGGGTTATGTATGTGTCTTATTCATTACAGTGTATGTATATACATCTATGTATCTATGTGTTTGACAATGCTGAATACTCTTTTGGGAACTATCTAGTCTTTCTAGATGCTCTGAAGTGCCTGACATATTTTATAAGTAGTAAGATAACACATTTTGTACATACCTTTTTGTTAAAATTCATATAGAAATACTGTTTGGGGAGGAATAGCCAAACCAGTCTTGAGTTGCAAGTGTTTGTGCCCTGGTTTCCAGGGAAGGAAGTGCAGGCTCTGAGGCAGCATGCTTACAGGGAGGAAGAGGAATCATTGTCTCACTTTGTTTGACTTTGCTGTGAATATACCGTACATAAAGGACAAAGGAGTCCTGACATCCAACATCTAGTCTCTCTAGATGTTAAAGAGGTTGCCAGTGTATGACAAATGTAGTTAGTAAACTCATATTTTGTACATTTTGTGTTAAAATTCCTAAGAATGATCATCTTCTCAAAGTTTTGAGCATTCTAGTCCACTGGTTGGTAGAGAACAGAAGTGTTCTGGGCCAGAATGATCTTATTTTGAAGACATTTAAAAACTTAGTATTGCTATGTGTGTGCAGTTTATTCAAGACTGCTGTGTACATAGTGGACAAATGATCCTTACTTGAAACATCTAGTCTATCTAGATGTTTAGAAGTGCCCAATGTATGTTATTTGTAGAGGTAGTAAAATACCACTGCAAATATCCTTTTTGCTGCAATTCATATGTAATAATATGTTTTGGGGGAATGGAATTGGGAAACTGCCTCTGTGAGCAGTATGTGGTCTGTCCGTGTTCAGTGTTTTAAAGGAGGTGGAAGGATGCAGTTGTAAAACAGAACACGCTAGCTAGTTTGTTCATGCTTGGACCTTTTCAGATGCCATTTTCTGTATGTTTCGTGGTTTTTGTTTTGCTTTGTATATACTGTATATAATGGACAAATATGTCCAAAATTTTCAGCATCTAGTCTCTAGATGTTAAAGAGGTTGCCAGTATATGACAAAGTACTAAAATTAGCACATTTCATACACTGTTGAAATTCATAGGAAAACCTTATGGATATGAATCTGTTCAGCTTTTTGTCTGCATTACATATGCCTATACTTGGTCTAGTGGTTTAAAGGCAGAGAAAGAGAAGAGAGTGGGCCAAGGCCCAAATGGTTATATTTAGAAGATGCCTCAGATAATCATTGCTGTGTGTACAATTTTATTTACCAGAGCTGTGAGCATAGCAAATGTGTGCTTACTTGAAATAGCTGGAATTTCTAGATGCTTTAAAGTATGTGATGTATTTAAAGTAGAAATAATAGGATAATACTTTGTAAATAGTTTGTAAAAACTGGAGGACTACTGTTTGGAAATAGCACTGTTAAACTCCCTCAGAGAACAGTGTACTGGTTGTGCTTGTTCAGGATTGAGGGCGGTAAAAGGGAAGAAACTGCAAAAGAGTTCATTAGTGTGTCCTAGAAAAGTTTACTTTACCCATCACCCAGTGTGTTATATGCATTTCATTTAACTTCTCTATACTGTACATACTGTGGACAAAGGAATCCTAATTTTATGATATCTAGTCTCTAGGTATTAAAGAGGTTACCAATGTATGACAAAAGTAGAGTTAGTAAACTAATACATTTTGTATACTTTGTGTTAAAATTCAGAGAAAGGCTGTCTTTTGAAAAGGGCTGTGAATTTGCATCCTATGTAAGTGACATGTACCTGTATCACATGTGATATAGAAATTGGAAGAATTGAAGAGTCCTAGACCAGCTGCTCTTATTGCAACACACTTTCAGATATAAACATTGTTATATGTTTGTAGTTTATCCAAGACTACTGTGCATATAGTGGAAAAATTTAAGTCCTTATTTGAAACATCTAGTCTTTCTAGATGCTTAGAAGTGCACAAAGTATGTTAAAAGTAGATATAGTAAATAATACACTGTAGTCTTTGTTAAAATTAATAGTGAAATACTGTCTTTTGGAAATGGAATGATAGAACCACTTCCAAGCATCACATATTTGTGCTGGTTTGGGAAGGGAGGAAGGAAGAAAAAGTATGAAGGAGTAATGCTAACTCAAGGTTTTGGTAATGCAAAATTGACCACTGTCCCCTATAGCTGTGTTTAATTTTGCAATGTACAGTGTATATAAAGGACAGAGAAATCCAAATACGCAACATCTAGTCTTACTAGACATTAAAGAAGTTGCCAGTGTGTGACAGAAGTAAAGAAAAACCACTTATGGAGTAAAATTGTTAGTATCCACTCAAAGCAGTACAGTTGCATAAGCCTGAGTCCTGGCTGATAGAGATGGAAAAGTTTCTAAGCCAGAGTGTTGCTATTTAGAAGGCACTTTCTGATTGTAGTCTTTGTTAGGTGTGTGCAGCTTACTCAGTGGTACTGTACAATACTGGGACAACTTAAGTTCTTATTGCAGACATCTATTCTTAGACATTTAAAAGTACATAATGGGCCAGGTGTGATGGCACACCCTTTTGATCCCAGCACCAGGGAGACAGGTGGATGGATCTCTGAGTTTGAGGCCAGCCTGGTCTACATAGTGAGACCCTGTCTCAGGAAAAATAAAAAGCATAATGGACTGGCAAGATGACTTGCTTCCAGGATGACCCCAAGTTCAATCTCCAGGACCTGCATGGTAGGAGAGAGCTCTCACAAATAAGTTTTCCTTTGAGCTCCATACAAGCACAGTGGTGTGCAGCATCAGCATTCGTATACGTTCACCAATAAATAAAGTGCATACATGGTAAAAATAAGAGGGCTAATAACACCTGTTAAGGATTGTTTTTGTTATTTCCTGGGAATAGTTGCATTCAAGGAGTGGAATTGTTATGCTTGATGCATTGGAACAGATGCTGACTGTACCAAATGGTGGCAGTGGGCAGGGAAAAGAATTGTGCAGAGAGGAGGGTACTGTGCTTGCTGGTTGGTTCAGCTTGCCTAGCCATTGTTCCTGATGTAGATTTCAGTTAATACTGCTGGGTATTAAAGAATAAGTCCTAATGTGTTAGAAGTAAAATACTTTATAAATACCTTTAGTGTTTAGGAAGGCCTGTCTTCTGGGAATGACCTTTGGTTATCTTCTAGCATCATCCTGAACTGGACACTTGAGTTGTGCAGAAGAGGATGGAAAGGGAAGGGCTTTTTTTTTTTTGCTACTATCTCCACATCTAAAGTTTTCAATTATAACTATGGGTCTATATGTGCAGTTTTTGGTAAAGTACTCGTGTTTATTGTGCACAAAGTTCATTCTGTAATATTTTAAGCTTTATAAATAATCTAAAATGAATGTATGGTAAAATGTAGAGCTAGTGAATTAGCCAACTTGTGACTATGTTAGCATCAACAGAAAAGATTACTCTCAAACATAGGACTGTTATGTCACCTCTGGACGATGTGAGTCAAGACATGTTAGGCTGGCAGTGGAGGGCCAGAGGGAAGCTTGTAGGGAAAGATTGCACAGGTGTGTCCAGGTTGATGTTCATGTGAACCACTGATGTATGTGTATCTCCTGGTTACACCATAGGAATGCATTAATTCATCTTGCTAATATTTTACTATAGAGATATAATAGTAAACTTAACGCCATACTTACTGTAGTCTGTTGCTTTATGTTTCCTTTTAAAGTGAGCATTCCTTTTAAGGAATGCAGATTTTAATTGTAACTTTGCCAATACTTCTATCTAGAGGCCTGCTGCCATTTTTGTCTTCTGTGAAATTTTTGTTGCCAAGGAACACAGGATTACAATTTTGTCTGACAGATTGAGATGGCCTGGTATATTCTTGGTTATCAAAATACTTATGTAGCGTGGGGTTTTTGAGAGTTGGTGAATATTCACAATGTGTGGGAAAGCATGATACATACTCTACAGTCTCAATTACCTAAATGTGTGTACACATGCAGGATCTGGACATGTCCGACTGAGCTTCATGTGATGGGATGATTTTTTTCTGGGCTTGTGTTTGCTTTATATAATGCACATATTTAAAAAAAGATTCTTTTAAAAACAAAACAAAAAAGATTATATTTATCATCTTTAAGTTTCATCTTTAATGTATCTAAATGCCTTATTCAAACATTCATAACCTGTCAAAACATTTTTACTTTTCCTTTCCATTCTAGAATCATGCAGCCATTTTAATCCTTATACATAAAATCTTCTTTACTAAAAATATTTCTGCCCTCTGCCTCCCTGGGCCTGCAGGACCCGCAGGCCTCTCTCCAATCCACAGGCCTCCCTTTGGGGTAAGTCCATTGCACCATCCACACGTTGACTCCCCCAGCCTCATTCACCCTCCCATCTCCCCCCACACACACACACCGGTCTCTCCTCCTAGCCTGGGTCCTGTCCCATTCCTTGACTTGGGGACCCAAACACCTGGGGAACCACTACGGCTTCCTGATCCTTTTCATCCAGACCAACTCAGTGCCTTCTCTGGTCCCCAGGAGCACTGCTTCTGGGTCTGCCCTGCCATCAACTCCCTTTGCTTCTCTGGGCCTACAGGACCCAAGGGTCTCCCTCCGACCCTCAGGGCTCTCTCCGGGGTAAGTCCATCATGCCCTCTGTGCCTTGACTCCCCCAGCCTCATTCACCCTCCCATCTCCCCGACCATTCTCTCCTCCTAGCCTGGGTCATGTCCCATTCCTTGTCTTGGCACCCCAGGCACCTGGGGAAACACCACTGCTTCATGATCCTTTGCATCCAGACCAACTTAGTGCCTTCTCGGGTCCCCAGGACACTCTGGGCCTGGCCCCACCATCACCTCTCTCTACTTGCCTGGGCCTGCACCACCTTTCAGCCTCTTTCTGGACACGGGGGCTGATCTTTCCTCTTCCTGATCCTTTGCATCCAGACCAACCCATCTCCTCAGTGCAGTCCCCAAGAGCCCTTGGGGCCACTTCCTACCCCCATCTGCCTTTGCATCTCTGGGTGGCATGGCCACCAGGTGCCCTAGACCACGATCCTTCCTGGGCCAGGATCCCAGGCCAGTCAAACCCCCAAATTCCTGAGGCCAAAATCTTTCCTGGAGGGATAAAGACCTTAGGAGAAATCCTGAGAGCATCTGATCCTCATCTGACTTGGGGATCTGTGGGAACTCCTGAAGACAAAAGCAATCTGGCCACTCCAATATAAAATCCAAAGAGAGAACCAGAAGCTTAGACAAACCAGCTTTTCATGCACAAAAAGTAAACCACAAAGACACATGAAGTTCACAAAAAAAAGAAGCCCTAAACTTGAAGGCTTGAGTCTCACACAAGAATCAGAAACTACAAAAGAAATTCACATGTCAAAATCACAGAGAAAAAATAATAACATGAAAAACGAAAATAACATATCCCTACCAAATAACAACAGTCCTCTAAAGGAGTACAATGAGAGCCCCCCAGAGATGATGCAGGACATGGAACTCAAAAGAACAATTATAAACATGATAAAAGAATTCAGTGACTTTAAAGAACACACAAACAAAGAAATCAAAGAACTGAAGGAAGATGAGGATAAACTTCTGAATGAACTCAGAAAGGAGTTGGAAATATTGAAGAATACTCAGGCTGAAATGAAGAAGGAAGTGAAACACTCAGTAAGCCAATTAGAAATGAAAGGAGAAAGCCTCACCAATATGATGGGTGAAAAAGAAACTGGAGTATCAAGACTTGAAGATAAAGTGGACAAACTAGACCACTCAAGCAAAGATTATGAAAAATTTAAGAAA
>NW_008360322.1:5114702-5118921 GCF_000622305.1 Nannospalax galili | reverse complement strand
AAGGGGAAAGAAAAATCTTCCATGACATAAATAGGCTGAAGGAATTCACAACCACAAAACCAGCCCTTCAGAGAGTCCTGTAAGCAATAAAAGAACTGAAAAAAGGAATGACTATACCCAAGGGATTGCAGAAAGAAATCCAATGAAGGTATAACTGTGGAAAAGCACAGCTATATCAAGAATGTAAATGGAAATAAAAGTGACAGGATTCAATACTCATCTTTCATTAATAACTTTAAATATTAACAGACTGAACTCCCCAGTCAAAAGACACAGACTATGTGAATGGATTAAGAAACAAAACCCATCTTTTTGTTGTCTGCAAGAAACTCATCTCTCTTTCAAGGACAGACACTATCTCAAAATGAAAGGTTGGAAAAAAATATACCAAGCAAATGGAACTAAGAAAAAAGCAGGCCTAGCTATTCTAATATCTGACAAAATACACTTTAAACTAAAACTAATCAGAAGAGACAAAGAAGGCCATTTCATTCTGATCAAAAGAACAATGAATCAAGAAGATATTACAATAATGAACATATATTCACCAAACTCTGCTGCACCCAACTACTACAGGGCTTTAAGACCCAGATTAATTCCAACTCATTAATAGTAGGGGACTTCAATACCCCAATATACCCATTCAATAGGTCAACAGGGCAGAGAGTTAACAGAGAGATATCTGAATTAAACAATACCATATATCAAATGGACTTAACAAACATCTACTGAGTACTCCACACAAGCACCAAAGGACATACGTTCTACTCAGCACCCCATGGAACCTTCTCCAAAATTGACCATATACTGGGGTATAAAACAAACCTCAACAAATACAAAATATTGAAATAATTTCCTGCATTCTATCAGACCACAATGCAATAAAGCTTGCAATCAACGCCTGAAGAAGCCTTAATCACCACATGAACACATGGAGTTTGAACAACACACTCCTGAATGATGAATGGGTCAAAAGAGAAATAAAGAAAGAAATAAAAGTATTCCTGGAATTAAATGAAAAGGACAATACAACACAACACAACTTCTGGGACGTGTTGAAAGTGTTCACAAGAGGGAAGTTTATAGCTCTAAGTGTCTACCTTAAAAAAGTGGAAAGCGCCCAAATAAATGATCTAACACTGCAACTCAAGGCACTGGAAAGGCAAGAGCAAATGAAACCCAAACCCAGTAGAAGAGAAGAAATAACAAAAATCAGAGCAGAAATTAAGCAAAAGAAACCCAAACTCAGCAGGCAAGAAGAAATAACAAAAATCAGGGCAGAAATTAATGAAATCGAAACAAAGAAAACAATACAAATAACAATTCCAAGAGCTGGTTCCTTGAAGAGATAAACAAGATTGACAGATCACTAGCCCAATAACCAAAAGAAAGAAAGAGCACCTCCAAATCAACAAAATCAGAGATGGGAAACATCACAACAGACACCAGAAAGATACAGAATATTATAAGGGAATACTTTAAAAACCTATATGTTACTAAATTTGAAAACCTAAAAGAAATGGATGCATATCTAAAGGGATGGGAACCACCCAAACTAAATCAATGACCAAGAAGAGATTAACAGACCCATAACACAAAAAGAAATTGAAACAGTAATGGAAAACCCCCCGACTAAAAACAGCCCAGGACCAGATGGATTTACAGCAGAATTCTATCAAACATTTAAAGAAGATCTGCATCCAATACTACTTAATTTATTCAAAAAGATAGAAATGGAGGGAGAACTTCCAAATTCCTTCTATGAAGCCAGCATCACTCTAATACCAAAGCCAGGTAAAGATACAATCAAAAAACCAAACTATAGACCCATATCCTTAATGAACATAAATGCAAAAATTCTCAACAAGATACTTGCAAACTACATACAGTCACACATCAAAAAGATCATCCACCATGATTAAGTTGGCTTTATCCCAGAGATGGAGGGATGGTTCAAAATACGTAAGTCAATAAACATGATAAAGCATATAAATGGGCTCAAAGACAAGAATCACATGGTCATCTCAATAGATGCAGAGAAGGCCTTGACAAAATTCAACATGCTTTTATGTTTAAAGTTCTAGAGAGAATTGGGCTGGAGGGAACATACCTCAACATAATTAAAGCCATATATAACCCTACAGCCAACATCATTCTAAATGGAGAAAAACTGGAAGCATTCCCATTGAAATCAGGAAACAGAAAAGGCTGTCCACTATCTCCACTCCTCTTTAACATAGAGCTTGAAAGTCTTGCAAGAGCAATAAGACAAGAGCAGGAAATTAAAAGTGTAATAATTGGAAAAGAACAGATCAAATTATCCCTTTTGGCAGATGATATGATATAGCTAAGAGACGCCAAAAATTCCACCCCAAAACTCCTAGAAATTATTAAAACATTTATTAAGGTGAAAGCCTACAAAATTAACCTGCAAAAGTCTGTAGCCTTTCTATATACCAATAACAAGCAATCAGAGAAAGAGCACATGGAAACACTCCCCTTCACAACAGCTAAAAAAAAAAACAAAACAAAAAAAAAAAAAAAATATCTTGTAATAAACCTGACCAAAAGACATTAAAGAACTCTACAATGAAAAATTTAAATCTTTAAAGAAAGAGATTGAAGAAGACACCAGAAGATGGAAGGACCTCCCATGCTCATGAATTGGAAGAATTAATATTGTGAAAATGACCATCCTACCAAAAGTCATTTACAGATTCAATGTAATGCCAGTCGAAATCCCCATGACACTTTTCACAGAATTGGAAAAAGTATTCTATGATTCATATGGAAGCACAAAAAACCTCAGATAGCCAAAACAACCCTGAGCACTAAGAGCAATGCTGGGGGGATTTCTATACCAGATTTTAAGCTGTATTACAGAGCTATAGTCATAAAAACAACATGACTATAAACACAAAAACAGACCCATAGATCAATGGAACAAAATTGAAGACCCAAATATGAGTAAATGCAATTTCAGCCACCTGATATTTGACAAAGGGGCCAAGAACATTCACTGGAGGAAAGAGAGCATGTTCAGCACATGGTGCTGACAAGACTGGATCTCCACCTGTAGAAGAATGAAACTAAACCCCTATCTTTCACCTGGCACAAAAATCAACTCCAAATGGATCAAGGACCTCAGTGTGAAGCCTGAAACTCTGAAACTGTTAGAAGAAAACATTGGCATTAACCTACAAGATATAGGTGTAGGAAAGGATTGTCTAAACCGGACATCAATTGTCCAGGAAACAAGGGCAAGAATTAACAAATGGGAACTCATTAAACTAAAAAGCTTCTGTACATCAAAGGAGGGAACCAAGGAAGCAAACAGAAAACGCACAGAATGGAAGAAAATCTTCACTAGCAACACCTCCATCAGAGGTTTAATAACAAGAATATATAATGAACTCAGAAAACAGAGAACTAAGACAAGAAGCAACCTAATTAAAAGATGGACTAAGGAGCTGAATAGAGAGTTCTAAAAAGAAGTAAAGATGGCTATGAACATCTTAAAAGATGTTCAACATCACTAATAATTAGGGAAACAAAAATTAAAACCACTTTAAAATTTTATCTTACCCCAGTCAGACTGGCTAAGATCAAGAAAAGAAATGATACCAAATGTTGGAGAGGATGTGGGGAAAGGGGAACACTCATCCACTGCTGGTGGGGCTGCAAACTGGTTCAGCCCCTATGGAAGGCCGTATGGAGAACTCTTAGAAAACTACAAATGAACCTACCATTTGTCCCAGTTATACCACTCCTTGGCATATACCCAAAGAACTCATCCTATTGCAGAGACACTTGTACATCCATGTTGGTTGCTGCTCTTTACACAATAGCTAAGAGATGGAAGCAACATAAATGTCTCTCAACTGAGGAGTGGATAATGAAAATATGGTTCATTCATACAGTAGAGTTTTACTCAGCAGTAAAGAAAGATGAAATCATGAAATGTGCAGGTAGATGGATGGAACTAGAAACTGTTATACTAAGTGAAGTAACACATACTCGAAAAAAAAATCGACATATGTTCTCCCTCATATGTGGTTCCTAGAACCAGATCATTATAAATGAGTATGTAACCAGATATACCTACAGGAACCAGGAAAATGGAAAGAACCAGGGAGTTAAAGGAAAAGAAAGAACCTGAAAGAGAAGAACAGTAGGAAACAGGCCTTAATAAGGGAGAAATGGATAAAAATCGGGTTAG
>NW_008360322.1:5113610-5114441 GCF_000622305.1 Nannospalax galili | reverse complement strand
CTAACCTTCTTGGGTGTTTAACAGACATACTTTGAGGCCTATAATAATTTGGTCAGAGGGACATAAAGGACACTTTTTGCTCCTTACCCTCCTAGGTTGACTAGTTCCAGGGGCTTCATGAGCATCTCTCAAAATGTCCTGTAATGGTGGTGGGTCACCTTTCCTCTTGATCAAGGAGGCCGAGGAGACCCCACCAGATGGACTTGAAACAGTGTCCAGTCTCCAAAGAGGAGGGTCAACACAGAGGAATCATTTCCTCCATGCTTCCAAGTGAAGCCAAACGTGGTCGAGCACAACCTTTGACTTATTTTCACATAGGCGGAACTGGTAAAAGAAAGGAGCCAGAGGTTCCTCCCAAGCCTCTGAGGAACAGATCCTCAAACAACCTTAATTGTAAAAATAAATTGGTTTACCTGGGCCACCTGTATGTCCTTAAACACCCAAAAGGAAAGTATAACCAAAGATTAAAGGGCCAACATAATTTCTTAAGAGTCCATATGCATAGCTAAATGCTACATAACAAGCAACAGTTCCAGACAGGTGATACCTTCTTTTGAGTTGTTGAACGGGGTGGCCAAAGGGACTCCCAGATAGTAACCAGCATAGAACTGGGAAAATGAACAGCAGACCCCAATCTTATCTAAAGGAATATTGACAACTGATTACTGGTAGATGAGAAACAGCTGACCCTCCTAAAACAAAGACTCTAGATAAGCTGACTAGATTCACCAGAAGGGCAAGTGGTGGGGAATGGCTGGGGGTGCTGACAACACAGCAGACAGTAACAGGGATATCAGAGTATAAGGGCTCTAGTGGGGGAGGGAGGCTATG
>NW_008360322.1:5088162-5113478 GCF_000622305.1 Nannospalax galili | reverse complement strand
GAACCAGAAACACAAGCGCATCCCTGGAGGGATTGCAGAAATTAGTGCTACCATCAAGGATTTGAAAGACGCAGGGGTGATGATTCCCACCACATCTCCCTTTAACTCTCCTATTTGGCCTGTGCAGAAGCCAGATGGGTCATGGAGAATGACAGTTGACTATCAAAAACTTAATCAAGTAGTGACATCAATTGTAGCTTCTGTACCAGATGTGGTTTCCTAACTCGAGCAGATTAATACATCTCCTGGTACCTGGCATAGAGCTATTGATTTGGCAAATGCTTTCTTCTCAATACCAGTTCATAAGGACCACTAGAAGCAATTTGATTTCAGCTGGAAAGGCCAGCAGTATACCTTTATTGTCCTACCTCAAGGGTATATTAACTCTCCAGCATTGTGCCATAACTTGGTTCGGAGGGATCTTGTTTGCTTGACTCTTCCACAAAATATCACACTGGTCCACTATATTGATGATGTTATGCTGATTGGATCCATTGAGCAGGAGGTAGCAGACAGTCTGGACTTGGTTAAGCATATGAGCATGAGAGGATGGGAAATAAATTCAACAAAAATTCAAGGGCCTTCTACCTCAGTGAAATTTCTAGGAGTTTAGTGGTGTGGAGCCTGCAGAGACATTCCTTCTAAGGTGAAGAATAAGTTGTTGCATTTGGCCTCTCCCTCCACCAAGAAAGAAGCACAACTCTTGGTGGGCCTGTTTGGATTCTGGAGGCAGCACATTCCTCATGTTACTATGACCCATATATCAAGTGACTCAGAAGGCAGCTACCTTTGAGTGGGGCCTGGAATAGGAAAGGGCCCTTCAACAGGTCCAGGCTGCTGTACAAGCTGCTCTGCCCCTTGGGCCATATGATCCAGAAGACCCGATGGTGCTTGAGATATCAGTGGCAGATAAAGATGCTGTTTGGAGTTTCTGGCAGACCCCCTTAGGGGAATCACAGCAGAGGCCATTGGGATTTTGGAGAAAGGCTTTGCCTTCATCTGCAGGCAACTATTCTCCCTTTGAGAGACAGCTCTTAGCCTGCTATTGGGCCTTAGTGGAAACTGAACGTTTGACAATGGGCCACCAAGTCACCATGTTACCAGAGCTGCCCATTATGAGCTGGGTGTTATCTGACCCCCCAAGCCATTAAGTAGGCCGAGCACAGCAACAATCCATTATCAAATGGAAGTAGTATATTTGTGATTAGGCCCAAGCAGGCCCAGAGGGCACAAGCAAGTTACAGGACATAGTTGCCCAAATGCCTATGGTTCCTACTCCTGTTACAATGACTCCTGTTCTCAAGCATGCACCTATGGCTTCATGGGGTGTGCCCTATGATTGGCTGACTGAGGAAGAGAAGACTAGGGCTTGGTTTACAGATGGTTCTGCACGCTATGCAGGCATTACTCAGAAGTGGACAGCTGTGACAATACAGCCAATAATATACTTAGGAATTGACAGAATCCCCACATTGGTTCCCTGACCTGGCTACAGCTGCTGCTGAGTGCCAGGTCAGCTTTCGTGAATGGGAGTCCATGATGTCGACCCCATGCATAACCTCCATCTCTGCCACCATGGCCACTTTGTTCATGGGCCCATTGAGCAATGACAGGGATAGCTGAAGAAAGAGGCTGACAGTCCACAGAGCAGGTCATCCAATCTACTTGATTATTGAACTCATCTTCTGCTGAAGCCAAATAGGAGAGTTAAAGGGAGATATGGTGGGAATCACCACCCCTGCATCTTTCAAATCCTTGATAGTAGCACTAATTTCTGCAATCCCTCCAGGGATGCGATACTGTTTCTGGTTCACTATTTTTCCTGGCAGAGGCAATTCCAGTGGTTTCCATTTGGTCTTTCCAACCATAATAGCCCTCACTCCACAGGTCATGGAACCAATGTGGGGATTCTGCCAATTCCTAAGTATATCTATCCCAATTATACATTCTGGTACTGGGGAAATAACCACAGGATGAGTTCAGGGACCCACTGGACCCACAGTCAGTCAGACTTCAGCCAAAACTCCATTTATCATCTGACCTCCATAAGCCCCTACTTTAACTGGAGGGCCACAATGCTTTTTAGGATCTCCCGGAATCAGTGTCAACTCAGAACCAGTATCTAATAGGCTGTGGACTGTCTAATTATTTCCTTTCCCTCAATGTACAGTTACTCTAGTAAAAGGCTGCAGGTCCCTCTGGGGAAGGATTGGTGAGAGGCGAACAGCATAACTCTTTGGTACTGTGACAAAGTCCTTCCTCAAGGGCACAAGCCTTGCCTTCATTGAAGGGGTTCTGGGTCTGTAAACTGTCTCAAGTCTGGAAATTGGTTGACTGAGTGAGATTCTCTATTGCTATGATCCAATGCTGACTTCCTGTCATTCGTCCTAGAGCTTTTTTGCTTATACAGATCAAATAAAAACTTAGTAGGCTTCTTATGTATGTGGTCCCTGGAAACACCATGATTGATTAGCCAGTACCACAGGTCCATTCGAGTCATGCCATTGTAGATATTGTTTTGCCTTTGCAACCCATTATGATAAGTACGCTCACCTTGTCTTTGGTAATTCAATACTGCCACCTGACCCCTACTCCGAGGTCCTGACACATCTATTATATTTACACTTAATTTATGCAATTGAGCAGCAGCATCTCCAGCTGTAAGGTTCGGCATAAGGAAAAGAGCTAAAACAAAGCTCTTCAAACGTTCTGTTCTGGACCCTCCCATTGTGGAGGATTTTGTGTTGCACTCTGAATCCAGTTGAGCATGCCAGTTTGCCTGAGCCTTACAATCTCTTCATCAACACTAAGTCAAGGGATATCGGGTATCTCCAGCTCTCTGTCAGTAGGCTGTCTTTTGATAAATACCTCAGCCAACCAATCAAATAAACTTTTAACACCCTTTTTAACAGCACAAGCTTCCATATTAAACCTAGAATCTCCAGTCAGGGGGCCCATGTCAATAAACTCAGCCTGATCCAATTTTATGTTCCTTCCACCATTATCCCATATCCTTAAAATCCATTTCCAGACAAATTCATTAGACTTCTGCTTGAAAGAATTAGAAAATTCACTAAGTTCTTTAGTGGTGTAGTGCACCTCCTCATGGACCACACTTTCTATCTCTCCTCTAGGGGCCTGCTTAGCTTTGAGTCTGGCTATAGGTCCAGAGGCAACAATAACTGGACCCTGAGGGACATCAGCTTCCTGGGATTAGTTTCTTCAATGGGATTAGTTGCCTCAGGCAAGGGTGGGCAGGGTGGGTCTGCTGAGGGTGGGGAGACTAGTTCATCAGATGAATCAAATTCCTCAGAGTCTGAGGATTCTAAATTCTTAGCCTCCTCAGGGTTCTCCCACACATCTCCATCCCACGTGTCAGGATTCCAATCATTTTCTACCAGTACCCTCACCTTTACTGCTGACACCCTTTGAGGCTGGGAATTAAATTTGTGTTGTAGGTTAGCCAGAGGTATAATAAGGGCTCCAGCTTGATTTTCTGCAGCTTTCGCTCTTTGGCTGCTGGAGAGAAGATTCTCTTCCAGGGCACACTTGGAAATATTTAAACTGTTGATTCGAATATGGAGTTTGTCAATTTTATCATTAAGCTTATTGTTTATCTTCATCACTTTATCCAGAGATGCTAGAGGTAACCAGCCAGCATCATTATTTTTCTTATTTTTCCACAAAGCGCCAAATGTTTTATGTATAGAGTCACTAAATTTCTTGTTCTTCACAAGAGGTGAGTTAGTCAAATGAGATGGTTTGGGATGTTCTGTGTGATATATATATATACACACACACACATACACAATAAAAAAATTAACAATTTTTTAAAAAATGTATTATATTTGAGGAGGAAGCATGGAAATTTAGGTCATGCTAACCAAGGATCCAAGTGCAACTGATTATGACTAGTAATAATCAGATACATACAGATTAGAGATGTATGCACCAACATCTCAGTGTTAGTAGCAAAAACAATGAGTCTGTCTGTAAGGAAAAATATATTCTAAAATGAAATGGAGATCTTTTTTAAAGGTTAAAAAAAACTCATTGAATTTTATGTCTCACAGGGCTTATACTGAGTTCAATATAGGATAACTGTATTAACTCAACTGTGAACCTAGAAACTTACAGCCACTTGTGAAAGATATGTACTCTTGCTCTGGAGTGTGTTACTGAATATGTTAAAGCTGTAGTGAAAAGCTTCTAATCACATAGTTATTAAAAATTGAAAAAAATACATAATGATTAAAAAAATAATAATTCTTCAAAGCATAAAATTTTGCTCCTTAATTGTTGTGGAAAATCTTGTGACTGATTTTGCCTTTTGCCTTACATACCTATCATGCTGGAATGCATTGCTTCTAATGGGGCATCTGGCCCGCTAGAGTGTAATAGGATACTATTGTGCCATGCTAACAAGGGATCCCATATGCTGTACTGTGATTGGACTATTACCCTTATATAAGCCCATACTTTCTTGCAATAAAGCAGATCTGTGTCACTGAACTTCGTCTCCTGTGCCTGAATGCAGCAACGCTGGCGCAGAATTCTCACCAGCCCTGGGGTCTGGACCAGACGACTGATCGAAGGAACTAAGAGAGCAGGAGAGCAGCCATAGCTGGAGGAGAGCAGCCACAGCTGGTGACCACACCTAAACATGGGGCCGGGACCCCCCTCCCCATAGAGCTGTAATACTCTGAGTTGTAACACCTTGGGCTCTGCTTTTTCTTCTGGCTCACAATCTTCAGTTGGGCATGCTGCTCCTGTCTTTGGTCTCCTTGAATGGTTCCTGAGTCCCTTTGGGTAGGTCTTGCAGGGTGAGTGACATCCGATATGGGGAATAGTCACCCAGCTGCTGCCAGCCCCTGCGCTGCTGCACTGGTTTCTCTCCTTAGGAGTAGGCAAATTAGGGTAACAGTAAAGGATGTAACTAAGGCTTTAGATGAAGTACTAGCTCTTGCCCCCTGGTTTATAGATTCTTATTGCTGGGATCCTGAACAATGGGCTTGCATTTTATTCTTGGCCCCGGCATAGAGAAGTCAGGGAGGGATGCCCACAGTCTGGGCTGTTCTGCCCCCTTGTGACTGCCATTCTGGCCTCCCTTTGGAGAATTCCCCCCAAAGCCCCTGAACAGGGCAATCTCCTATTAAAGGAGATAAATGAGCAAATACAGCAACAGGAAGCTGGGGATGGACTGTCCCAGGCATTTCCAGTTAAAATAAAACTAACAGATTCTTGTTCTGATGAAACTATGACTGTTAATGATGATATAAAAAATGAGGAATTGGGTTTTGAGAGCTCCCCTGATGAAAAACAGGAAGTCAAGATCACCTCTGCTCTGCCATCTTACACTGGTTTCAAGGAAACAGACCCCCCCCCAGCCACTCCTTGGGATGCCCAAGGCCAAGGGAAGACAGAGATTCCTGGGGACCAAGGCGGCTGTGCTCAGGCAGGGGTGTGGCACCGGGCTGGGGCAGGAGGCTGGGTGGAGGTGGGTGGGCTGGGGCGTCAGCAGTGGCCCCAGCCCCCACCTCGGGGCGGTGGGCTCCTCCCTGTGAGTGTGATGTACCCTAGGCCATGCTGAGGCTGTGTGGCCTAGGCTATGTGAGCTGCCACCAGGCACCCGAGAGGAGCGCAGCCATGCCAGGGCCCTAGGTGTAGTCCACCCCACCTCTTCAGCAGGCAACCTGCTTGGTGGGGTCGGCTTCCATGGGCCCACTGCCTTGGAGGGCTGTGACTCCACCTGGGAGGCCGACTCAGAGCCCGGGCCTGAGCCCGATGAGCCAGGCCAGCCATAGCAGAACCAGCCGGAGCAGCCCGTGCAGCCGCTGGAGGGCACCTGTAAGGGGCCCCGAGCCAGCCTCACTCCAGAAGACAATGGAGGTGGGTGCAGAGCAGGGTGGTGATTCCACAGAAGCAATAGCTAAACTAAAGATTATTCGAGCAGTGCTCTGCCCCTTGGTATATTCAACACTTGTGGTCTCATACCAATCTCCTGGGGCTTCTGGCAGAGGGCAATGCCACCATTGACAAACTGGTCCTGAGCACCACCCTAGACTCCACCCTTATTCAACAAGCTAGAGACTTACATGCCCGCTTCCACCTTTCTCCCCAAGCTATACATAGACTCCTCCCTACCTTGCCAATTCAGAGCTGTAAACACTTGGTCCGTGCATGCTCCTTTTGTGCCCCTCTTTTACCTCTGGGACCATTACAACCCTCCGGGATGCTCCCTAGAGGCCTTGGCCCCAATAAGATACGGCAAATGGACATCACTCATTTTTCTCCTTTTGGCAAGCTCAAGTATATCCATCATATTATTGACACTTATTCCAATGTCCATTATGCGTTGGCCTACTCTGATGAGACGGCTTCTCATGCCATAAGGACTGTCAAATATGCCATGTTCCTTATGGGAGTTCCTTGGCAAATAAAAACAGATAATGGTCCTTGTTATGTTTCTGCTACCTTCAGCCATTTTTGCTCCGACTGGAATATTAGGCATATAACTGGTATCTCTTACAATCGTCAGGGTCAAGGGATTGTTGAACGTTCCCACCAAACACTCATTAAACAAATACAAAAAATAGGGGAAGACAATGATAAAGGGTCCTGCTATAAGGACCCCAATTTTGTTATACAACGATCTCTATTTGTATTAAATTTTCTAAAATTTGACTCCAATGGCCTCCCACCAGGAATAAAGCATTGGGAGGCATTCACTCAGCCTACTCCTGCCCCCATGGTGAGATGGAAAGACCCTCTCACAAGTGAATGGAAAGGTCCACACCTATTATTAACACAAGGGTGAGGCTATGCTTGTGTCTTTCCAGATAATCTTCCAGCCCCCATCTGGATCCCAGCCCAGAACATCAGAATTGCCTGTGACAGAAAACCTCCCTCCATAACCACTGACCCTGGAAATAGCAGCCCTGACCGTGGAAGAAGGAGCACACCTCTCAACCACAGAGAGATCAATCTCACAGACCACAAAAGCCACCAACCTGGGGAGACCTCAAACATCTCTCTCCTCAAACAGAGACATTAGCTAAGCTAAGTCCCCAATCCAGAAGAAAACCTTTGTCTGTGTTCCTTATTATGTGTGCCATCATTACTGCTAACTCCTGATTTTTGGACCCTGCATTGTTAAGGGTCTTGGTAATTTTGTTAAAACTCATATTTCTCTGGTTCAGTTAGCTGTTGCCCTGCCTCCAGATCTTGCCAGGCATGTCCCTGCAAACAAGAACCCACTGTTTCTTGCCCTTACCAACCTATAATAATACAGATATGAAAATTAAGGCTTGAACATAGGTATAAAATCTTACAGACCAATCATGCAATGGACCTGAGACAGCAGCCTGACTGCCGGAGCCACAGGAAACACTTTGCGATATATATTCCTATTGGCAGACTGTGAGACCAATGCCTAGAACTTGCCACTCCCTAATCCCCATCATTACCCCAGATGGGATGACCCTGCTCCATCAGCTTTTATTGAATTCTTAGCCCCTTAATAGGCCTTCACATGGGCCAAAGCTTGATACACTGCCTCTCCCTCTGCTGGACCATACCAAGGGACTCACCCTTTGAGGGCTGGTAGTCAACGACGAGTAAGATCCCAAAAGATGGGACAACCTAAGACAGGCACAGTCCATAATGCTGGGTGACCCTTGAGGTGGGGACAACAATGCTGAGGCAAAGAACCTCGACTCCCACTGGTTGGCATGGAGTTGGCCCAGCCTGCTCTCAAGAGAACTCGCCATCTTGAAGGATGGGGCCCACAATAGGGATCAATCCCTTGCCTATGCCACTGCATACAGCCCCTGGACTGATATCAGTATATATTCTAAACTGTGCCTCACTCTTAAAAATGAAAAAAATAGGGGGAGATGTTGTGGAAAATCTTGTGACTGATTTTGCCTTACATACCTATCAGAAACATTTGGTTAATATTCTGTGCATTTGAAAGTATTTTATCAGCATCAGTGTAGGACCAAAAGTCATTTAAATTCAGTGGGAACTGATTATGTGCCAAGAATCGGTCCTTTCCAAAAGAGTGTGTTTTCCCACTAATATAATGTATGCATTATAAAACTCACTTACACGGTTGGTGGAAACACTTTGTAGACCAACCAGCAGTCCTGCATTTCATCTGCCTGCATATTCATCAGCTCTGATGCTGTTGTTAATAGGGGAAAATATTGTACAATATTGCTTTAAAAACTGTCTAAATATAATTATCGACATCTCTGGAGTGATAATAATTATCATAACAAGAGCTCATCAGAGGAAACACATAGTTTGATGAGGATCTCCTGCTCTAAGTCTCAACCCCTTCCAACGTCCTTTCTGCCTTCCCAAGGAACCCTGGCTTTCTGAGATCTTTTTGCAGACCCTCTGCAAATTTTCCTTACCTGTGCCTCTACAAAACTCATGAAAATCTGTATTTTAATAATGAAATGGAGATCTTTTTTAAAGGTTAAAACCTCATTTAATTTTATGTCTTATAGGGTTTATACTGAGTACAATATTGTACAACTGTAATAATTCAATTGCAAACCTAAAAATGTTCAGCCAATTTTGTAAGAGATGCATCCTAGCTCAGAAAATTGTTATTGAATATGTCGATGCTGATGCAAGGAAATGCTTCTTCTAAGTATGTGGTTATTAAATAAATAATTAAAAAATTTTTCCATTCTTACATCCTTCTAACATTTTCTTTTACTTGCTAATTATCTTAATATCATGAGATAAAGATAACATTAACAAATAAATTTACCATCTGTTGTGAGAATTTTCTAAATGGGCTACTGAGCAATGTCTATCCTCTCCTAAGTTTCTAATGACAAACTAATGTTTGATTCCACCAAAGTGAACAATAAACCAGTTGTGCCAATTAAATTTCTTGGAGTAGTTAATAATAAACCATAATGAGAATTTGACCAGTATAACCTGAATCAATAACATCTGAGCAAATAAAAATTTTTATAGTCTAATTTGAATTACCTAAGATTAAACAAAAATATTTTAAAGGGGTTCCCATAAGTTTGTAGAGATTTTTAAGTTTTCTTATAATATCTAAAGTGACAAGCAATTTCTCAATTATCCTAAGACTAAGGAGGGAGCTGCCCTGCCTCTTATCATTTTAGAATTAGGCAAGCTTAAGGGTGGCTCCATTCCTTCTATAGCTAGAGGTTCCCACACAAATACATTGTTAGTAGCAAAATAGAGCATCCCTTGAGATACTTTTATTAGGAACATCTTTATCTATGAAATAAGCAATAATGATTTCTGTTGGAATATTTTATCGTTTAGCTATTCTCAGGGGCATAATGCTTTTATTACAGACCTGTTTTATTTCCTTCCTCTTAGTCACTGACTAAGGGTGCATTTCAGGAGCATTTGGAAGACATTTTGAGGTCTGCATCTGAAGTAGGAGGGCCAAGTCCTATTTCCAGAGCCAGCTTCCCAGCTAAGTTGAAACAGCATATGATAATCTACTAAAATACAGAAAAGACGTCTGCTTCTCTTAAAATTGAATCTATTGGGTCTTGCATTGAGAATGGGAAGTGACAAAAGTCAGAACATTTGGTTGTGAAGGGTCACTGATATCTCTAAATTTTATTTTTTAAATATTTTATTATTTTTATTTTATGTGTATGAGTATGTTGCCTGCATGTATGTAAGTGTACCCATGTTGTATAATGCCTGCAGAGGTCAGAAGAGAACATTAAATTCCCTTGCAACTGGCATTAAGGATAGTTGTTAGCTGCCATGTGGGTGGGTAGTAAGAATCGAACCTGGGTCCTCTGCAAGAGCAGCCAGTGCTCTTAACTGCTGAGCCATCTTTCCAGTCCTATCTCTAAATTTTATAAGATCATGAGTATGTAGCAGTTAGAACTCATAACCAAGGAGAATCAAGCCAACACCTGTCTTTACTATTGCCTTACTTGAGTTTGTCCCTGGCTATATTTGGGGTGACTACATGCTTGAATCTGGAAAACTTAAAGTATCCTTTCTCTCATACTGATATTCCCCATTAGAGACTACTTTTTATTCTCCAGTTTAACTTTAGGCCAGGCTTGAGTGTAGAAAATAAGTCTTTTTTATTTTGAGATTTAGGTCAAATAGAGACAAGCTAGGGGTGTCTTGTTACTCCTATGTCCAAATTTGCCCTGCTAGAGAGACTTTGCTCTTCCCTGTGAGTGACCACACAGACAGAAAACTTGTCAGATGTAGCTGCTTTTCTCATTGACAAGACCTGATTTTTCCTGATCTCATCTTTCTTCATTAGCCACCACAAAGAAGGTAGAGCCTATTTGGAGCAGTGACTCTTCCCAATGTGGTCTTTAACACACTATGACCTCAATGATTTTTTTTATTTAACTTACTTTTACTTCTTCTTGGTTACATTGATGCTGTCTGTTGAGGACCTAGCATTCATAAATCTTCTGGGGCAAATATTGGCCTTATATGTATTATGGAAATCAGCCAACTTCTAATAATTAAGTTAAGGACGGTCTTGGCTCCCTTGTGAGTTAAATTGTTAAAATCCATTTAAATGTTCCCTTTGATCTTTGTTTTAAACTTATAATTTGAAGACAAGCACAATAGCACACAGGGTAAATTGTTTTAGAGAGGTCATCTGTCTGGCTGTCTGCACTTTTAAAAACATTATAATTTGCCACATATAATCTTCAACTGTGTACTCATAATTTAGAGAACTTGGAACACAGAAAACAGTAACACCTAAAAGAACTTGGGAAAAAAGACAATTATCAGAATGCTCACTCCATTTAACATATCCAAGTCACAGAAACAAAACAGAGTAGAAGAGTTTCAAAAAGGGAAAAGATATTTTTTCACAAGGCTTGGAGAGTCAGGGGAGAAAAAGCTGACATAGTTAACCTTTGCAGTCCCCAAACCAGGTACATTAATTTTCTAAGCTAGTTTCTTCCATCCCCTTTGCCCCATGGAATTTCCACTGAAGGCAGGAGAATTAGACCAAGAAGATCCATGTGGTTCTAGAAGATGCATTTTCTTGGGACGTATGCCTCTTTTCTCTTGATAAGGTTGTATGTTTGATTTGCTTCAATTGAATTATTATCTCTAAGCAGTAGCTTAATGGGTCATCAATTTTTCTCCAAGATTCTGAATTAAATGTCCCATGGTTGAGATACCAGGGAAAATATTTCTCAATAACATTTAAAGGTTCACAAATTTGCTTTGATGATGCTTTAGTTCTGATTTCTTTAAGTACACCCATTAATTGCCATGCATGGACACAAAGTGTAGGAGACAAAGAGATCCCCCCATAGTGAAACTGGAAAGGTAAAAATGAAAGTAAAAGTTTGAGCATAGTTCCTTGCATTAGGACCTGGTAAAAGAGATAAAAGCAAAAAGTGGGAAAAAATTAAAGTACAAGCTACTGAGAAAACCTTATGCCTGTCATATGACACCCTTGTGTATGTTTGAGAACATCCAGCAAGCCCCTTTTTCCTGAGGACTTCTCCAGGTGCCATGAGTTAGGACTCTGGCACAAGTTATCAAGAAAAGTCTTGTGCTCAATATCATACAGCTTACAATGCATGACTGAAACAGTCCATATTTCTCTTTTTCCTCAGGACTTCTATGGCTACAGATCTGTGAGTTCAGAATAGAGAGGTTTTCCCTCACATGGGGCACCACAATGCAGTGTTTCCGAGCCACATTACAGTCATGTCTGAATAAATAAACAGCCTGACTCTTAGCTTTTAGTTTTAATGCCAAGAGTGGACCCAAACTCTGAGGCCCCCATTCCTCCAGATGACTCATGGAAATGTGCTTTGGAGCCAGGCTTCACCCATACTTTTATTGAAGCAGTCTTTCCACCAACAATTTGTAAAGTAGAAGCTAGGATTTACCCTTATCTTGTCAGAGAATCTTGCCCTTTGATCCCTATGTCTAAAGTATCTCACACAGGACTGGAGAGATTGCTCAGTGGTTAAGAGCACTGGTTGCTCTTGCAGAGGACCCGGGTTCAAATCCCAGCACCCACATGGCAGCTGACAACTGCCCGCAACTCCAGTTCCAAGAGATCTGATGCTCTCTTCTGATCTCCACTGACACTGCATGACACAGGTGCACTTACATACATGCAGGCAATACACTCATATACATAAAATAAAAATAATTTTTAAAAAAAGTAAAACAAAATATCTCACACACACAATATCAAGCAGACTTCTCAATTATTCTCAATGAGAATGGCACACTTCTAAGTGCTTCTGTAAACACTCTTGTACTTTTCTTCTGGTATACATTTCTGTTGAGTGTATACCCAGGAGTGAAGTTGGTAAACCATGGAATATATGTATACCTTCAATTTAAGTAGATACAAAGCAATCGGCTCTGTCAATTTGTACTAACACCAACTGTGTACAAAAGTTCCTGCTGCTCCTGGGGCTGGAAAGATGGCTTGGCAGTGAAGAGCACTGTTTCCTCTTGCAGAGAACCCAGGTTTGGTTCCTAGCACCCATATGGCAGGTAACATTCAGTCGTAACTCCAGTTCCATGATCTGATGCCCTCTTCTGACCTCCATAGGCATTGCATGACATAGGTGCACTTAGGCAATACACTCATGCACATAAAACAAAAGTAATAAATAAAATATTTTTAAGTCCCTACTGCTCCATAACTTTGCCAGCTTTTTTTTTATTGTAAGTTTTAGCTGTTTGGGTATCTGTGTGTAATATCTCATTCTGATTATTGGTTCTATTTCCTGGGTTTACAATGAGGCCAAGCCCTTTTTCTTATTATCATTTGATTTTGAAATTTCCTCATTTGAAAAGTACTCAAAGGTTTTATGTATTTTTATACTACATATGTTTTTTATTAATTTGAATATAGTCTTCATCAGCTTTTAATTGGTCATATGTGTTGAAAGTGCCTTTTCTGAGATTAAAAGTAGATAACTGAACAAAGAACAACATTCTTCGGGAAAAAAGGTAATTTTCTTTTAAATATTTTCTTTTGGAATCTCAATTGCTAATCTTCCCATCCACAGCCTGGTTGGAGTGGTACTTACTATTCTTTGCAAAGTCTTCTTTCCACGTACCAAACCAACTTGTGGAGCATGTCAATGCCTATCACCTCCGGCTTTCACATTTAGCATTTTGTCTAACCTCGTATAGTAGCTGTGAAAATATGTCTTTCACTCAGACCTCCCACTGTAGTGAATACACTTGACTGACACCATGCTGCTTCTCTGAATGCTGCCATATTCACACTGAAGCCATGCTTTCTGTGTTCCATTGGGAGACAATACATGACTGGATGTAGCAGGGATGTTACTGAAGATCCTTCCAGGGATTTGAGAAGCTGAAAGTCTTGGCTGGAGGCTGAAAAGCTTCCCATTGGCCTACCAGGAACTTTTGCAAAACTGCTTGAATTTCAGACTTCTGACCCTGACCCCTTCCTACCCTCTATCTGTTCAGAGGTCAGAGCTGTATCACAGTGTGAAGGCTCACCTTCCATTGCAGGCTCCTTCCCTTTTTCTGTCACAGTCATTTGTCCTAATAAATCCCTTTGATGTCAATTTTTGGGACATCCGAGTTTACACACTGTAGGAAAAATCATGTTCAATATACTGTAACATTTCTATTTAGAGACAAATATTCTGTTATTATCATAGTTCAAATTTTGTTGCTAAAAAATCTATCTCTTCCTTGAATTTTTTCAATTAAAACATCATTAGTTCTTATGAGATTTGTGCTTGAATTCTGTGGTGGTTAGTTTTAATTTGTCAACTTGACACAATGTAGAAACCCCTGAAAGAGAATCTCAAAAGCAGATTATCTAGATTAGGTTAGTCCATGGGTATGTCTATGTGTGATCATCTTGATTACATTGAGGTGAGAAAACCTGCCTGCTGTGGATTACACCATTCCCTGAGCAGGAGATCTTGGGTTATATAAGACTGGAGAAGGAGGGATGAGCATAAATTTGCATTTATCCCTGTTTCCTAATGGTAGATGTGATGTGACCAGCTCCTTCAAGCTCCTACCATCTTGACTTCTCCACTACAAGGGATTGTAACCTGGAATTATGGGCCAAGTAAACCTTTCTCCTTTGAGTTGCTTTTGGCATCTTATTTTATCACAGCAATAGGAAAGAAAACTAAGCCAGAAATTGGTACTTCTCAGCACCAATCATTGCTGTGGTAAGCCTGACTATGTGGCTTTGGAACTTTTGAAACTGTTTTGTAGGAGGACTGTGGAAGAGTTTGGAACTTTCGGCTGGAAAAGCCACTGAATGCTGTGGGCTATGTAGTGGAGCTTAGATGAGAAAAATGCTCAGAGGAACACAGACAGTGGAGGGTTGGCTCATGAGGTTTCAGAGAAGAATATGGATTTCGTCAGGAACTGGAATAGGTGTCCTTTGTGTGATATTTTAGCCAAGAATGACTTTACTCCTGAGAACCTGAGTGAAAGCGAATTGAGAGATGATTATTAACTAGTTTGTTTGGCAGAAAAAATCTCAGGAGGGCATTTGGATTGGTGCTGAGAAAGCAGCTATTAATTGTGGAATGGTTCAGCATCGCTGAAAAGAAGTCCCCTGTTGCACTGGGATGATAGTAAGGGTGTCCTGAGGCCAAAGCCCCTGCATTGGAAGCTCTATCATGTAAAGATCCAAGTTCATTTAAAGGAAAAAAGCCCAAGCTAAAAGGATTCCCTAATCCTCAAAAGCAACTAGGAAAGTGCTTTCCCAAGGCCAGCACAGAGAAGCTGCCACAGCTGTGGTCCAAAGGGCTGGGCTACCTGTGAGCTGGCAGTACAACTCGGCAACATGATCCAGGTGGTACTAGTTTTGCAGACATAAAGATGCAGGACTGGGGATCATGGACAGTAGCTGAGGACAGGCTCTGTGTGGCAGGGTCAGAGCCACTGTGGAGAGGTCCTGAGAGGCCATTACATGAAGCTGTGAAGGTAAAATCTAAACTGCAGTGGAGACCCCAGATACTGGCGATGTCAGGACCATGAGATATTCACCAAGGAAGACTGCAGGCATGGAATAGAGCCAGTCTTGATTTAAGAGAAGTTATGTGGGATGTGTCAGGCCTGGAAGGGTGTAGCTGCACAAGCCTTTTGGAACCTAGCTGATTACATTATGAACTTAAGATGCCAGACATGAAGCTTCAGAATTTGATGCTTTCCCTGCTGGATTTTGGGGTTGTTTGGTGTGATTATTTTATGCTCTGTTTCTTCCCTTTTGTAATAAGAATGTTTATTTTGTGAGATATGTCAGAAGTATATAATGTTTGTAATTTTATAGGAGCTCACAGTGAAGAGACTTGGGACTTTTAGAGTGCTGTGATTTTTAAAGACTATGGTGATTTTTGAAGTGGAACTATATTTTATTTTATGAGATAAACAGGAGACTTTGGGAACAAAGGATGGAAGGTTATGTCTTAAAGGGATATGTTTGTATATCTAGTTGACAAAAGTGGAATTGTGATGGCTGGTTTCTGTTGTCAACTTGACACAATGTAGAATCATCTGAGAAAGGAGTCTAAATGAGGGAGTGTCTAGATAAGATCAGCCTGTGGGGGATTGTCTTCATGATGTTCATTGATGTAGGAAAGCTTGCCCATTGAGGGTGGCACCATTCCCTGGGGCGGGGAGTGTGTGTCTTAGATTGTACAAGAATGGAGAGGGGGAACTGAGCAGCAGTTTGCATCATCCCTGTTTCCTGATTGTGGATGCACTATGACTAGCTGCTTCAAGGTCCCACTACCTTGACCTCCCCCCACAATGAACTATAACTGTGAGCCAAATAATCTCTTTCTCCCATAAGTTGCTTTTGTCAGGTACTTTGTTGTAGTAACAGGAAAGGACACTAAGAAAACTTCTTTCCCAGTCTTAAAAACTTGAGTGCTTATGATTTGAACTATTCTTTCATTTAAATTGTTCTTGTTCCTTCACTAAAAACAACTTTAATTCTTAGGCTGAAGCCCTATTGTTTGTCTTTGTTACACATTAAACTGTTTTTATCTTGGGTCTTTCTCCTGTTTAGTTATTGTGGGGGTGTCACTTGCTTTACAGGAGCAGCTTTGGGACACAGCCATATTGCTTTTCTCCCTAGTCCTCGTCTTCCTCAGATTTCTATTCTTACTCTTTTATTAAATCTAATAGATAATTTTAACTCCTAGGAGTTAACTCGCTACAGAGTGATGTGTTGCATCCAAAGTGGTATTACCCTTGCAAATAAAGCATGGAGAAGACACAGGAGCCAAAAATCTTTGGGACATTACAGTTTTCTTTATATTCCATCTACTCAATGTCAGGGAGATGGTAGTGGTGCGCAAAGAAGGCGAAGACTTTATTTTAGCCTTGTGGAGTGACAGAAGGTTATATTTAGTGCTGTAGAACCATCCACAGGTGAGTGGAATTCTTGGTTCCACTGTCTGTCTACTTGGTCAAACATCTTTCTCCGTACAAAGCCTAGATGCTGTACTTCTAAGTGCTAACTGAACAAAATTCTTTTTTTTATAGCTATGTTGTAGAGAGCAGACACTTTATACATCTGCCAGTCTTTTGCTAGAACAATTCTGTTACTGAGCTAGGGAGTGGTTCATAGGGACTGAGATGGAGTGATCTTTATGACTAATCAGGCAGATTTTCTGTGTCTAACTATATGGATCTATCAATAACCAGAAATTCCTTAAAATGATGTCAATAGTTAGGCATTACTCCTAAATTTTAGTGATACTATTTCTTAATTTGTATGTGTGTATATGTATGTGTTATGTAGATATACGTGTGATGTGTGAGTGTGGGTGCATGTGTGCCACAGCACATGTGGAGGTCAGAGGACAGATTTTAGGAGTTGGTTCTCACCCTTCAATATGTTTTGTGGCAGGATCTCTCTTGCTTCTTGCCACTTAGCCATGGACTCCAGGCCAACTGGCCTATGGGCTTTTGAGCAATTCTCCTGTTTGTACCTCCCTTCTCACTTCTCACAGTATAGGATTATAAATGTGTGCTACTGTATTTGGCTTTTTATGTCAATTCTGGGGATCTGAACCCAGGTCATCAGGCTTATGCAGCAAGTGCCCTTACCCACAAAGCCATCTCCCTGGCATGTGATGGTACCATTTATATTCTTTTCTGAATTGATTATATGTTTTAGTGACAAGGTGGAAGAAATTGTACTAGAAGCTCCTGTGTTTCACAGAAACCTCTGTCCTACTTCTTATAGTTTTGTACAAAACGTATATAGTTCCTCTCTCTTCTACTATTAAAGGCATTTGGCAGAGAAACCATGGCTTGAGTGTCAATAAATCCCTACACATAGCAGCATGCAGTACTGTAATGAGTCAATGACTGTTTAGGGAACTAATGGTGGAATTCAAGTATGCAGCTCCCAAGGAATTTATTTCTCCTACCATGTGACATTACATGATATTTTAGTCACTCTCACTAAATTAATGTGCTTAAAATGAAGATTAACTGTGTAAATCAGTACCTTCCTAAATTAGGAAATATGCAATCTGGCTTTGGCAGTCCACGAACAATTAAGAAAAACTATTTTAGAAGAGGATATACTCAGGATGGTTTTCTTCTCTGTAACACCATGCACACAGTTTGGTGTGGTAACTGTACAGGTGGAAACACTCTGAAACCAGAGAAAGAAAAACTTATGAAAAAGCAAGCCATCGTAGGTAACAATACCTAATGACACATATTAACATATGTACCCATTTATTTTTGACTATGTTAGTACATAAAATTTTATTTTTAATTAAATATTTTGTTTGGTCACCTGCTATAAAGTCAAATTTACTTCTGGGAGGCCCGCGCTGTGCACGCTCTCAGCTTTCAGGCCCCCTGGGAGGTGCGCTGCAACCCTCTCTCCCCACATGTCCTCACAACAAAAACTACAGTTTAGGGAATAAAGATATTTATTTGGGCTTGCCAACAAAGCTTATGATCTCCGTGAAGGGCATTACTTACAAAGGCATGGACGCCCATGGCATTTTTCCCTACATCTTGGCTGAGCTTTCCAGATCAGCGTCCTCCAGCCAGCCCAAAATGGTGAAGCTCCTGCCTCCTTCCTGGCTTCTTCTGTGTCTATGTCTCTCCTAAGAGCCTCTCTGTCATGTAATTGAAGTTGACTGATTAGGTGGGAGGGGTGGCTGTCCCCCTCCCTTCTTATGGAGTCTCCTGGGGTTCAGACAGCCAACTGTTGCTAATTCATTTGGAGGACACGCCTATCCAGCACCTGTTTATTTAGATGGAGAATAAGGCCTGTAGGAGAACACTTCAGGCAAAATTGCATGGTATATTTTTACCAGATATTAGTGCCAAATGAGGCTTGACATACTGATTAAAGTTTAGTAATGAAGGGGCACCAATAAAGTGGTTCAAATTAGGCAGATGTTTACTTTTCAAATAATAATCCAGAGGTAAGTGGACTATCCGAGATGGGTAGGCAGCTCTCTTCTATGAAATCATCCCCTCCCAGAGGAGGAATCCATATCTCCATGTTCAACATGGACCCACCAACATTACATCTGAAACTTGCTCACATAAGAAGGGAAGGTCTGGGCAAGGGTTTTCCTTTAGAGAAATGATGCATATGTAGCCACATACCTTTCTTGCTCAGACTTCAACAATAAGGAAATATAGCTCTAAAGAAGCTCTAAGGAAGGAAGGCTACATATCTACACATTCCTAATGTTTTATTTGAGGTTTCTATTAGTAAAAGGAGGAAGGAAATAATGGACATTGCAAGAAATCGCTATTCTTTGCCAAAGCTGAAAAAAAATAGACTGGTACAGTTATTCTTACCTCAGGATTAAAAAAAAAAAATACAAAGAAGTAACTGCCACAAAGCTAAACCTCAGAGGACATGCTAGAGTGTTAAATACTCTTTTTACCTAAGGATGCAAAGAAAGCACCCTGAGCCACTACCATTTGTCATACAGTATATGAACAATTAGGAAATCAACGAAGTTCAAACAACAGAAGGCATCAGGCCTGCCAGGCACACCTCTGGTTCCTGCTCTGAGGTAACCACTCAACCCCATTTCCCAGGCTTTGAGGAGGCACTATGATTGACATCTCACTTGGCTTGCTCATAGGCCAGTTGTCCTTAGCCAGCATCAAGGGAGATTTTAGGATTTCTGTAAATCAGGACAATTCAAAAGTAAAATGGAAAGTTCTAGCATTCCAGTAGAAAACTAAAAGGCTGACCAATAAGTGGATCGTTTTTCTTCCTTGTTTTATTACTCCCTCATTAATAAACTTTTCTGTGACCTAATAGAATCAAAACAAGATCAAGACTAATAAAGATTTTTGTTTTAATTCTCAAATCCTGGGGCATCCTATCAGTAGCCAAAGAGAAATTCAGAGCTGCTGTTCTAGTTTGCCTCTAGGTTGCTGTGATAAAACCTGTTGTGACCAAAAGCAATTTGGGGAGGAAAGGGTTTATTTGGCTTACAGGTTACAGGCCATTGTTAAGGGAAGCCGAGGCAGGAACTCAGAGCAGGAACCTGGAGAGGGGAACTGAGCAGAGACAACAGAGGAATGCTGCTCACTGGTCTGCTTCCAAGCTCAACTTCAGCTACCTATCTCATAGAGTTCAAGCCATCTGCCAAGGAGGAGCACTGCCCACAGTGGGCTGGGCCCTCCTCCATCAATTAGCAATCAATAAAATGCCCCAGAGACATGACCACAGGCCAATCTGATGGAGATAATTTCTCAATTAAGGTTCCCTCTTCCCAGATGTGTCAAGCTGACAACTGAAGCTAATTATGACCTTCACCCCTTATCCATTTTGACACACAAACACATCACTTTAAACCATAACTTTCCCTTTCTTGTTTATCCCCAAGATCTCACGTTAATATCATAAAATACAATGTAACTTTAAAAGTTCTCACAGTCTTCAAAAATTTCATCATTTAAAAGTTCAATGTCTCTTTAAAATATCCAAAGTCACTTAACTGTGGGCTAATGTAAAATCAAAAGCAAGTTAAATACTTTCTTATTCCAAGAAGGAGGAACCAGTGCACAGTTAAAATCAAATCAAAGCAAAACCCACAGTCCAACAGTATAAATCATGTCCTGTAGCTCATTGTTGAGCATTTGGGACTCACTCATGATCTTCTGGCTCCAAAAGGCTCAGGCAGCTCCATTTCTCCAGCTCCACCATCCTCAGCACACACAGCCTCTCTCATAGGCTCAAGCTGGCTCCACCCCACACCTGCTGCTGTTCTTGGTGGTCATCTCACAGTCCTGGCATCTCCAGTATGCCAGTGTCTCCACCTCAACTAAGGCTGTACCTTCAATGATGGCCTCTCCAGGCCTCTTCAGGGACTCCAGCCCTACCATATGTCACTCTAACCCTGTGCCAAGCCTCAATTTCTCTCCATGACCACTTCGGTCCTGGGTTTCCACCGAGGCTATGCCTTTACCAATGGCCTCTCCTGGACTCTTTTCAGGCAGACTCTGATCCTGCCACACAGTTCCAAGTCTCAGCTGCTCTCCCTTTCCTTCCTTCAAAGTCAGTACCATGTAGGAGATTTGTATACATTGTTTGCCAAATTCCCCTGTCAGCTTGATGCTCAGATTTGGCCCTCCATTGGGCTACAGAGTCTATGTACTGACCCTGAGGAAATACTTTCCAGAATATTTCATCTCGATGATTCTGTCTCTTGTTAATTACAGCTGAGTTTTCAGCTGTACACCCCATAATATAAAATACTATGAATATTTAAATTAATAAGAATTTAAACAATTATTTAAATTTTAAAAATAAAAATACAAAGTTCACTTTAAAAGGTCCCTAAATTCTTTAAAAATCCTAATGCTTTAGAAGTCTCAAATCTCTTAGCTATAAGCTCCTATGACTATAAAAAACAAATTTTATACTTCCAACATATTATGGCACCAAGCAGGCATCCGTATTCTAAAAAGAGAAAAATAAGTTCACAGCAGACAAGCAATCATACCAGAGCAAAATGAAATCCAGCAGAGAAAACACCAACACTCACAGCCCCAATGACCAGCATCTGGAGATTGGAGTGTAATATTCTGGAAGAACAGAAGTTTCAGGTGTGTTTTGCTCCTTACAGCAGCTTTTTGGGAGATTAGCTAATTACTCAAGTCTCATCTTATTTCACACCTAATCCAATCACTGCCTTGTTCTCCACTCATGGAGGCTAAGCTCTACTAAATGCACAAGCCAAGCTCTTTTGAACTTTGATTCCAGTTGGCTTTGGCCAAGAGGAGGCACCCTGTAAGAGGTCAAAAGACTGGAAGAGAAGCCAGTTGTACTTCTCCCTGGCTCCTCTGTGCCTCCCACTGTGATTCTGTGAGAGCAGAAGTCTTCCGTGGCCACAGGTCTGAATGAGCGACTCCTTTCCACAGTCCCATCCTTCTCCAGGCTCTGGCAATGTCATCTCTTCCTGCTCCTTGAGGTCAAAGAGCAGTAATGATTTCTCAGTGTTGGCAGTCCCTGCTTGTATAATGTTTTCTTTTTCATTCTCTTAATTCTGGCTGTACCTCTAGGAATAGTCTCTTTATTAAATTTTCTTCAATTAAGCCATGACTCTGCCATTCATTTTCTGTTAGAACTGGACACAGTGATTTCATAAGAAATTATTCCAGGAAATAGACTCTCAAATGTGACTATGGGTTTGGGTAGCTCAACTATTTTAAGAGTTCATGAATTCCCTCCTTTCTGAGACAGTGCTTGCTCAAATTCTCATCAGTGGTGGTGAGGATATATATATATATATATATGACTAAACCAAATATATGATTGTCTTGGACCAAACTGATTAAAATTCCTTATCTTGCATGTTGGCCTTAAGGTTGGGGATTGGAATGAACTGAAACCTAAATTTGGCAATTGCTGTGGCAATGAACCCAGTATGCCAAAACTGGAGCACTAGCTTAAGCCTTGTGGCAATTGGAAACTGGTCAGCAGGAGTTTCCCAGGGGTTAGTGTTTAAATCCCATCAATGGGAATTTTTTTTTTAATTAGTCAAGGTGGGCCCAGGCACTGGCATTTTTAAAGCTCCCCAAGGGATCCTGGAAAACCACTGCTACAGAGGAAAGAATCAAAAAGCTCTGCTTACAAAATTACTGGAAGGGGTCTATAAGGTGTCACAGAGTCTTCCTGCCAAACATACATATAAAGGAGTATCCCTGGCACAGCCAGGCAAGACTACCTGGAGCCCTCAGAGGAAACACAGCCACCAAAGAAGACATTTGGCACAGAACTGTGGAAAGGATGATCAGACAGCTTGCTCAGCTTGGTGCCCCCCACTTAAAAATGTCTTCCCCCACCCTGCCCCAGGTCTTTGGCATTATAGAACACTTGGAATATGAACGTCAACATTAACACCCAGACTCTACACATGGAAAAAGACCAACTGTTGATGGTAGAGAGCAGTGTGTCCCAGGTGACAACTACCCTAAATGAACATGTCAGCATCTTTCTGGAAGTGCACCCTCACGTAATCATGCAGAAGAAATACCACATCAGTCATACGGAGCAACTTACTACCCACACTCTTGTCCCAGAATAATTCTGACATCTGAGTGAATCCACATGCAGCGTAACGGTTAGGGAAAGATAAAACCAGAGGCCCTGTGGTCCCAGTCTAGACTTGGAGCACCCCAATGGAATGACACGTGGTCCCAGTCTAGACTTGGGGCACCCCAATGGAATGACACTAATCCCTCAAATGATAGCCGATATCAGAGACAAAGGGGATTTGAAAACTTCAAGAAAGATGTTCTGAAGCTCACATCCCACTAAGACACAAGCTAGAGCAGGGTCTCTGCTGGCTCACGTGATCTTTCACGTGATCTTTTCACGTGGCAGCTGTGCTGGAATTCTACTTCCAGCCATGAAAAAGCAGCTGGAGCCAGACGTGCCTCCAATGGAAATCAACCAGATGATTGGATAAAGTTTATGAAACAATGGTTTTCAGATATTAAACAACACCACAGGACTGTGACCCTGGAAGAAAGACGAATGAACTAACATTTCTGATTGTTAGTTCCTATCTAAAAGCTCTGGACTGTAATGCTGAGGAGACCAAAGTGTCTATAATTTACAGAACACAGGGCAGTATCAGAGAAGAGGGGAATAGAGAAATATTCATAGGTCCATTGATTCAATCACTGCATACTTAGTTTCACACACATAGGGTAAAATGCCACCAAACCAGGCAAAGACAAATAGAAAGCTACACACAGGGCAAGACCAGAACCCCTAGGAAAGCTGAGAAATGCCTGAATTTCAGCCAACCAGAGAGAAGAGTTGTGAATCTCAGGACAAACAGTAGGAGCCACAGAAGAGTAAGACCTTAGTTGCAAGTCTAAACAAACACCTTGGAGGAAAAGAATAGTTTAGTTTAGAACTGTCCTACTAGAAAAGTACCCAAAGTACCAAGCTGATTCACAAGTAAGCTGTGTCTGCCAGAATGAAGTCACAGCCCAGTGTGAGGCTGGATCCACCCAGGAGCAACACCAAGATGAGATTAAGCATAAGAATTTTATTAGAAGAAATGACTGCAGGGAAGAAAATAGGCATAGAGCCAGGGAAGAATGGGAGAGCCATCAAAATTCAGTGTAAATCTAACCTCAAATGAAGGAAAGAGGGAGAAGAGATGGGGAGAAGGTAGAAGATTCCAAGACTGCCCTGCATGGTAAGGAAGGACTGACAACGCTCTTGGATTGTCTTTGAGCCCAAAGTCTGATTCATATCCCCCCCCCGCCCCCCACGAGCAGCTTGGACCCTCCTCCACCTGCACACTCTGGCACTCTGGAGATCCTCTAGGTCCCTTTTCATGGCTTCCAGAGCTCTGCCCTGGAAAGCGTCTCTAGACAGATTCAGAGCGTAACTCCCTAGCCGTTCCTATGAACATCTCTTCCTCAGGAGAAACTCAAAAACAGGAGAATGAGATGGAGTACAGCCACTGCCACAGCAGGTTCTTAAGTCCACAAGCAGTTTTCATCCCTTCCTCTTCCACTGCTTATTCTAAGTTCTCTTTACCCACAGCTGGTCTGGTGGCTTGTGTTTAAAAAGCTGCCCTACCTCTTCCTCCTGATCAGCTGAAGAATAGAAGCATCTGTATTTCATTCTCTGGGCCCTCACCACAGAATCTAAAGTACCTTGTGACATCAGTATCTAAGTTCAAAGTCCCTTAGGGAGAGTACACACACCTCTTTTGGGCATCAGAATTTCCTAAGAATTAGAAGAGGGGCCGGAGAGATGACTCAGTGGTTAAGAGCATTGGCTGCTCTTGCAGAAGACAGGGATTTGGTTCCAGCATCCACATAGCAGCTAACTGTGTGTAACTCCAGTTCCAGGGATTCAATGTTGTCTTATGGCCTCCTCAGACATTTCATGCAAAAGTACACTTACAAACATGCAGGCAAAACACTCATACACAAAAAATAAAAATAAATAGGAGTTGAAGTTGAGTAGAAATACATATCCTAACATAATATCCCAATGACTAGACCTCAGTGGATGAACTTGTACTGAGGGACATCTGGGGACACTAACTTGACATGATAGGCTTTAACATAAATGACAAAATGTATGAATTCAAGTGGCGGGGGGCTATGGGACGGAGCCCGTGGGGAAGGGGGTATAAAGATGATTAAGATGTTCTGTATGAAATACATAAAAATTCAATAAAATTCTTTTTTAATTTCAAAAAAGGAAAAGAAAAAAAGAATGACACTCTTGGTAGGTTGGCTAGGCTCCTGTAGTTGGACCCACACCAGAGGGCACTTGAGGACACAAGTTTGACTCTATAAGCCTGTAAAGTCAAATTCACTACTGGAAGGTATACACGGTGTCTGGTTCCCTCCTCCCACTGTCCTTACGACAACCTGAGGCAAGACTTCTCCAAAACTGCTGTCTGGAAAATCCTAACGAGTTTATTGGACTTGCTAACTGAGCTTGGGATGCTGATTTACTTACAGAACAGTGGCCCCCCACCCCACCTCCATTCACAGCTGTGCTCTGGAACGTCCACACCCAAATATAAATCCTGTGGCTTCCCCACAGCCACACAAAATGGCAAGAGACCTGCCCCATAGCTTTCTGGGCTTATATATCCTTAGCCCCTCCCTTTCATGAAGCTCAGGTCAACTGATTGGGTGGGAGAGGTAATGGGCTTCCCTTTGCTTGACTCCTTATGCAGAGCTTGGGAAGGAGGTGGGACTATAGCTTGCTATCATAGTGGTCAGAGGAACTTCCAGGTTACAAAACCTTGACATATACATATATATATATA
>NW_008360322.1:5087457-5087792 GCF_000622305.1 Nannospalax galili | reverse complement strand
TAAGATGCATCTCTTTCAAAATTGGCTGTAAATTTTTAGGTTTACAGTTGATTTATTACAGTTATACAATATTGTACTCAGTATGAACCCTATAAGATATAACATTAAATGAGACTTTAACCTTTAAAAAAGATCTCAGTTTCATTATTGAAATACAGTTTCATACAGAAAAAATCATTTTTAATGCAACTGACATTAACATGTTTGCACATGCATTCCTAATCTCTACATATCTGATTATTACTAGTCACAGTCAGTTACTTTCTGAGCTCCTTGGCATCTGAGCATGCATATAAAGTTGTCGGGTGGATTTCAATGGTAATGTTTTTCACATC
>NW_008360322.1:5085079-5086500 GCF_000622305.1 Nannospalax galili | reverse complement strand
TGCCGTTCTGGTGAATCTAATCAGCCTATCTAGAGGTCTTTGTTTTAGGAGGGTCAGCTGTTCCTCTTCTAGCAGCATTCAGTTGTCAATACTCCTTTAGATAAGATTAGGGTCTGCTGTTCATTTTCCCAGTTCTATGCTGGGTTGCTATTTGGGAGTCCCTTTGGTCACCCTGGCCAACAACTCAAAAGACATTATCTCCTATCTGGCATTGTTGCTTGTTGTGTAGCCTTTAGCTATTCATATGGACTCTTAAGGAATTATATTGGCCCCTTTAATCTTTGGTTACACTTTCCATTTGGGTGTTTAAAGATGTACAGTTGGCCCAGTTAAACCAATTTATTTTTACTCTTAAGGTCGTTTGAGGATCTGTTCCTTAGGGGACACATGGGCTTGGGAGGAGCCACTGGCTCCTTTCTTTTACCAGTTCTGCCTATGTGAAGATAAGTCAAAGGTCCTGCTCGACCATGGTTGGCTTCACTTGGAAGCATGGAGGAAATAATTCCACTGTGTTGACCCTCCTCTTTGTAGACTGGACACTGGTTCAAGTCCATCTGATGGGGTCTCCTCAGCATCCTTGATCAAAAGGACAGGTGACCTACCACAATTACAGGTCCATTGAGTGATGCTCATAGTCCCCTGGAACTAGTCGACCTAGGAGGGCAAGGAGAAAAAAAGGGTCCTTTATGTCCCTCTGACCAAATTATTATAGGCCTCAAAGTATGTCTGTTAAACATCCAGGAAGGTTAGTTCCACCAACCTTGTATTTTTAATTACTGTGTGTAATGTAGATAAATCTTGGGAAAAAAACAATTATTCTCAGATAAATCTTACCTAGATATATATTTCTTGATCTGATATGTATAATTTGTCAGTAGGTTGTAGGAGTAATATGGTTCCCTCTGCTTTTTAAAAGTAGCTAGGCATTATTTATCTCCCACATTGTCTCACCCCTCCATCATGGTTTTCCCACTTAAGGTGGGAACCCATTTCCCCCCTTTCACCCTTACTAATATGTTTCTCCTATGGTCCTACCTCTCTTGAGCCCCTTCTTTCCCTTTATCCCCTAGGTTCCTTGTATACCCTTCCGTCCCCCCTCCCTTAAACCAACCAAATTTTTATCCATATCTCCCTTATTAAGGCCTGTTTCCTACTGTTGTATTTCAGGTTCTTTCTTTTATTTACCTCCCTGGTTCCTTTCCATTATCCTGGTTCCTGTAGCTATGTCTGGATACATACTCACTTAGCTGGGTTTGGTTCTAGGATCCACATATGAGGGAGAACAGATGTCAATTTTTTTTCTGAGTCTTTGTTAATTCATTTAGTATAACAGCTTCTAGTTCCATCCATTTACCTGAAAATTTCATGATTTCATCTTTCTTTACTGCTGAGTAAAACTCCATCGTATATATGAACCACAT
>NW_008360322.1:5083433-5084575 GCF_000622305.1 Nannospalax galili | reverse complement strand
CATCTTCTTTTGAGAACTCTCTGTTCAGCTCCTTAGTCCATCTTTTAATTGGGTTACTTCTTGTCTTGATTCTCTGTTTTTTGATTTCATTATATATTCTGGATATTAAACCCCTGTCAGATGTGTTGCTAGTGAAGATTTTCTCTCATTCTGTGGGATTTCTGCTTGCTTCCCTTGTTGCCTCCTTTGATGTATGGAAGCTTTTTAGTTTAATGAGGTCTCATTTGTTGATTCTTACCCTTGTTTCCTTAGCAATTGATGTCTGGTTTAGAAAATCCTTTCCTACACTTATATCTTATAGGTTTTTGCCAATGTTTCAATGTTTTCTTCTAATAGTTTCAGAGTTTCAGGCTTTACATTGAGTACTTTGAGCCATTTGGAATTAACTTTTGTGCAGGGTGAAAGGTTTAGTTTCATTCTTCTACAAGTGGGGACCCAGTTTTGCCAGCACCATTTACTGAACATGCTGTCTTTCCTCCAGTTAATGTTCTTGGCCCCTTTGTCAAATATCAGATGTCTGAAATTACATTTACTCATATTTGGGTCTTCAGTTTTATTCCAGTGATCTATGGGTCTATTTTTGTGCCAGTACCATGTTGTTTTTATGACGATAGCTCTGTAATACAGCTTAAAATCTGGTATAGTAATTCCCCCCCCCCTCCGGCATTGCTCTTAGTGCTCAGGGTTGTTTTGGCTATCAGAGGTCTTTTTTACTTCCATATGAATCTTAGGTGTTTTTTTCCAATTCTGTGAAAAATGTCATGGGGATTTTGATTGGCATTGCATTGAATCTATAAATGACTTTTAGTAGGATGGTCGTTTTCACAATATTAATTCTTTTAAACCATGAGCATGGGAGGTCCTTCCATCTTCTGATGTCTTCCTCAATATATTTCTTTAAAGATTTAAAATTTTCATTTTAGAGCTCTTTAATGTCTTTTGTCAGGTTTATTCCAAGATATTTTATTTTTTGCAGCTATTGTGAATGGGAATGTTTCCATGTGGTCTTTCTCTGATTGCTTGTTGTTGGCATATAGAAAGGCTACAGACTTTTGTAGGTTAATTTTGTAACCTGCCACTTTACTGAATGTGTTAATAATTTCTAAGATTTTTCTGGTGGAATTTTGTCGTCTCTTAAATAT
>NW_008360322.1:5075244-5083392 GCF_000622305.1 Nannospalax galili | reverse complement strand
CCAATTGTTACTCCTTTAATTTCCTTCTCTTGTCTTATTGCTCTTGCAAGAGTTTCAAGTACTATGTTAAAGAGAAGTGGAGATAGTGGACAGCCTTGTCTGGTTCCTGATTTCAATGGGAAGGCTTCCAGTTTTTCTCCATTTAGAATGATGTTGGCTGTGGGTTTATTATATATGGCATTAATTATGATGAGGTATGTTCCCTCCAGTCCATTTCTCTCTAGGACTTTAAACATAAATGCATGTTGAATTTTGTTAAAGGTCTTTTCTACATCTATTGAGATGACCATGTGGTTCTTGTCTTTGAGCCCATTTATATGATTTATAACATTTATTGACTTACATATATTGAACCATCCCTTCATCTCTGGGATAAAGCCAACTTCATCATGGTGGATGATCTTTATGAAGTGTGTCTATATGCACTTTGCATGTATTTTGTTGAGAATTTTTGCATCTATGTTTATTATGGATCTGTAATTTTCTTTTTTCATTGTATCTTTGCCTGGCTTTGGTATTAGAGTCATGCTGGCTTCATAGAAGGAATTTGTAAGTTCTCCCTCCATTTCTATCTTTTTGAATAACTTAAGTAATATTGGATGTAGATTCTGTTTAAATGTCTGATAGAATTCTGCTGTAAATCCATCTGGTCCTGGGTTTTTTAGTCTCGGGAGGTTTTGTATTACTGTTTCAATTTCTTTTTGTGATATGGGTCTGTTTCTTTTTGTGTTATGGGTCTGTTTAAGCTGTTAATCTCTTCTTAGTTTGGCTCTGGTAGTTCCCAAGCTTTTAGGTACCCATCCATTTCTTTTAGGTATTCAGATTTAGTAGCATGTAGGTTTTCAAAGTATTCCCTTATAATGTTCTGTATCTTTCTGGTGTCTGTTGTGATGTCTCCCCTTTCATCTCTGATTTTGTTGATTTGGATGTGCTCTTTCATTCTTTTGGTTAACTGGGCTAACGGTCTGTCAATCTTTTTTTATCTTTTCAAAGAACCAGCTCTTGGATTTTTTGATTCTTTGTATTGTTTTCTTTGTTTCAATTTCAGTAATATCTGCCCTGATTTTTGTTATTTCTTCTTGTCTGCTGGGTATGGGTTTCATTTGCTGTTGCTTTTCAAGTATGTTGAGTTGCAATGTTAAGTCATTTATTTCTGTTCTTTCTGACTTTTGATGCAGGCACCGAGAGCTATAAACTTCCCTCTAAGGACAGCTTTTAGTGTGTCCCAGAGGTTTTGTTGTGTTGTATTGTCCTTTTCATTTAGTTTGAGGAATACTTTTATTTCTTAATTTCTCTTTGACCCATTCATCATTTAGGAGTGTGTTGTTTAATCTCCATGTGTTCATGTGGTGATTAGGGCTTCTTCCAGCATTGATTATAAGCTTTATTGCATTGTGGTCTGATAGAATGCATGGAATTATTTCAATCTCATTGTGTTTCTTGAGGTTTGTTTTGTACTCCAGTGTATGGTCGATTTTGGAGAAGGTTCCATGGGGTGCTGAGTAGCATGTATGTCCTTTGGTGCTTGGGTGAAATATTCGGTAGGTGTCTGTTAAGTCCATTTGATATATGGCATTGTTTAATTCAGATGTCTCTGCTAACTCTCTGCCCTGTTGACCTATATAATGGAGACAGTGAGGTATTGAAGTCCCCTACTATTAATGAGTTGGGATTAATCTGGGTCTTAAAGTCCTGTAGTATTGTTTTGATGAAGTTGTGTGCACCAGAGTTTGGTGAATATATGTTCATCATTGCAATATCTTCTTGATTCATTGTTCCTTTGATCAGAAGGAAATGGCCTTCTTTGTCTCTTCTGATTATTTTTAGTTTAAAGTGTATTTTGTCAGATATTAGAATTGCTAGGCCTGTTTTTTTCTTAGTGCCATTTGCTTGGTATATTTTTTTCCATCATTTCACTTTGAGATAGTGTCTGTCCTTGAAAATGAGATGAGTCTCTTGCAGACAACAAAAAGATGGGTTTTGTTTCTTAATCTATTCACATTGTCTGTGTCTTTTGACTGAAGAGTTCAATCCGTTAATATTTAAAGTTATTAATGAAAGATGAGTATTGAATCCTGTAATTTTTATTTCTGTTTACATTCTTGATATAGCTGTGCTTTTCCACAGTTATAACTTCATTGGATTTCTTTCCACAACTTCTTGGGTAAAGTCATTTCTTTCTTCAGTTCTGTTATTGTTTCCAGAACTCTCTGAAGGGTTGGTTTTGTGGACATGAATTCCTTCAGCCTATTTATGTCATGGAAGATTTTTCTTTCCCCTTCGACTATAATAGACAATTTGCCTGGGTATAGTAACCTTGGTTGGCATCTGTGGTCATTTAAAACTGGGGATTCTTTGGTCCAGACTCTTCTGGCTTTCATAGTTTGCACTGAAAAGTCAGCTGTAATCCTAATGGGTTTTCCTTTATATCTGACTTGTTGTTTCTCTTTTGCAGCTTTCAGGATTGTCTCTTTGTTTGTACATGTAGTGTTTTTACTATGATGTGCCCTGGACAGTTTGTTTTCTGGTCCTGTCAGTTTGGTGTTCTATATGCTTCTCATATTTGTGTGGGTGGGCATGTCTTTCTTTAATTTGGGGAAATTTTCTTCCATGATTCTTTTGAAGATCTGGTCCATGCCATTATCTTGAGATTCTTCTAGTTCCATTCTGTTGAAGATCTGGTCCATGCCATTTTCTTGGGATTCTTCTCCTTTCTCTATGCCTATGATTCGTAAGTTTGGTATTTTTATGGTGTCACACAATTCCTGCATATTCCATTCTTGTGATTTCTTAATTTTTTCATAATCTGCTTGAGTGCTTTACTTCATCCACTTTATCTTCCAGTCTTGATACTCTGTTTTCCATTTCATTCATCCTACTGGTGAGGCTTTCTTCCATCATTTCTAATTGGCTTACTGTTTCACTTCCTTCTTCATTTCAGCCTTCCAGTCTTGATATTCTGTTTTCCATTTCATTCTTCCTATTGGTGAGGCTTTGTCCTGTCACTTCTAATTGGCTTACTGAGTGTTTCACTTCCTACTTCATTTCAGCCTGAGTATTGTTCAATATTTCTCTTTTCTGAATTCATTCAGAAGTTTATCCCTATCTTCCTTCACTTCTTTGATTTCTTTTTTGTGTGTTCTTTAAAGTCACTGAATTCTTTTCTCATGTTTATAATTGTTCTTTTGAGTTCCATGTCCTGCATTATGTCTAGGGGGTTCTCATTGTCCTCCTCTAGAGGACTATTGGTATTTGATGGGGATATGTTATGTTGGTTTTTCATGTTATTTTTTCTCTGTGATTTTTTTTTGGTCTTTTTGAGACAGGGTCTTCCTGTAGCCCAAGGTGTCCTGGAACTCACTATGTAGACTAGGCTTTCCTTGAACTCACAGAAATCCACCTGTGTGGTTTACTTTTTGGGCATGAAAAGCTGGTTTGTCTAAGCTTCCGGTTCTCTTTTTTGAGTTTATATTAGAGTGGCCAGATTGCTTTTGTCTTCAGGAGTTCCCACAGAGTCCCAAGTCAGATGAGGATCTGATGCTCTCAGGCTTTCTCCTAAGGTCTGGAACCCTCCAGGAAAGAATTTTGGCCTCAGAAACTTGGGGGTTGGATTGGCCTGGGAGCCAAGCCCAGGAAAGATGCTGGTCTAGGGCAGCTAGTAGCCATGCCACCCGAGATGCAAAGGAAGATGAGGGTGGGAAGTGGCCCCAAGGGCTCCTGGGGATTGCACTGAGGAGCTGGGTTGGTCTCGATGCATGGATCAGGAAGAGGAAAGGGCAGCCTTGGCATCCAGGAAAGAGGCTGGTGGGTCATGCAGGCCCAGGGAAGTAGAGGGAGGTGAGGGCAGAGCCAAGCCCAGAGTGCTCCTGGGTACAGGAGAAGGAACTGAGTTGGTCTGGACGCAAAGGATTAGGAAGCAGTGGTGGTTCCCCTGGTGCCTGGACCACCAAGACCATTAATGAGACAGGACCCAGGCCAGGAGGAGAGATGGGCGGGGGAGATGGGAGGGTGAACGAGGCTGGGGGAGTCAAGGCATGGAGGGCATGATGGACCCACCCCTGAGAGAGAGGCCTGTTGGTCGGAGAGAGGCCTGCAGGCTGTGCAGGTCCAGGGAAGCAGAGCAAAATTTAATTTTTAAAAGTGTCAGAAGAAGGAGGGGTGTGGCAATAGTGGGCAGCCTTGTCTCATTCTTTTTTGTTTTTAATATTTTATTATTTTTATTTTATGTGTATGTGTGTATTGCCTGCATGTAGGTAAGTGCACCCCTGTCATGCAATGCCCACAGAGGACAGAAGAGGCTGTCAGATCCCTGGAACTGGAGTTACAGACAGTTGTTAGCTGCCATGTGGGTGCTGGGATTTGAACACAGGTCTTCGGCAACAACAGCCAGTGTTCTTAACTGCTGAGCCATCTCTCCAACACTGCCTTTTCTCATTCTTGACTTTAAGGACTTGTTTTCAGGTTTCCTGTAGTTACTGTAATGTTCACTATAGGCTTGTGTATATAGCCTTCAAGCCTTTATTATATTGTGGTATGATCCTTCTACTCATAGTTTTCAGAGCTGTTACTATTGCTAAGCAAATTACTAACCATTCCTGAAGGTTCTTAGTGCCACTAATAAAAGAATTTTAAAATACTTAGATGGAGGCTTGAGAGCCATTTTGTTAGAGTTGGAAAGAAAATAGAGCAGACAAACTGTACATTTCATCAGCTGCTGGGTAGTGATGACAAAGAGGGAAGGAGAAAGTAATGCCTGTGTTAGTTACTTTTCTGTTGCTGTGATAGAAACACTGACCAAAGAACCTTATAAAAGGAAGAGTTTAAGTTTACAGTTCCAAGGGGCAAGAGTCCATCATGGCAGGGAGGTATGGTAGCAGAGGTGGCTGGGGGAGGAGCAGAAGCTAAGCTTTCTCATTTTCAAGAAAGTACAGGAATGAGAGAGTGACTGGAGATCTGGTAAGGTTTAAAAACTCTCTAAGCCCACCCCCAATGACGTGCCTCCTCCAGGAAAGCCACACTCTCTAAGACCTTCCAAAACAGCACCACCAACTGGGGACAAAATGTCCAAATACTTGGAGCCTATGGGAGACATTTTCATTCAAACCACCACAATGCCTTTTTAAGTTAGGGTCCATTCTGGACCTCAAGTCAAGATTCTAATTGGGGTGGGAGGACACAAAACCCCACAAAAACAAAGGTACTGAAAAAGAAAGAAATGAAAACAAAAGATAAAGCAAAAACAAAAAGTTTAAAGATAAAATTATATGTAAATATTCAAGTCGATTAGATATGACTGAAATAAACCTCAATATAAAAACAAATATAGTAATGGGGAAAGAGTGGGAGAGGGGAAAAAGATTCCCTGTTCTCCAAAAATGTCAATTAATTTTGCAGGGGGAAGTAAACCATCCACTTCTGCTGAATAGATCTTTGGTGTCTGTGGACAGATCTGCCAGCAATGCATTCTCAGCACTTGCTTATCTGGAAATGCCTCAGCTTCATTGATTTCTTAAATATATTTTCCTAGATGAGAATTTTATGTTGTTAGGTATTTTGTAGCACTTCAAATATGTCATTCTCACTATATTTGGACCAGCATGGATTCTGGTGAGAAGTTAGCTGGTTTATATCTTCAGTTCTGTCTTCCTATTTCTTCTTTCTTTGATTATTGTTAATATATGCGCTGTCTCAGATTTTACCAGTTGCTCATAGTATGTTTAGTTGTGGGCTGTTGTTCCTTTTTATTGGGTTGAGAGTTCCCTGGGCTGTTTGCATTTATTTCTTTACTGTCTTCCATGACTTACTATAATCTTTTACTCTGGGGAAATGTTAGCTAATGTCTCTTCAAATATTTCTTCTGTCTCCACTTTTTCCCATCTTGGAACCCAATTAAACATATATCAGACTTTTTTAAGTGTGTGTGTGTATGAGAGAGAGAGAGAGAGAGAGAGAGAGAGAGAGAGAGAGAGAGAGAGAGAGAGAGAATGTGTATGTGTGAATGACACATGTGTGCATGTGCTCATGGAGACATGAAGAGGTGTTGTACCCCCTGGTGCTGGAGTTACAGGAGGTTGTGAAACACCCAACCTGGGTGCTGGGAACTAAACTCAGAGAATTCTCTGGAAGAGCAATAAGGGCTGTTAACCACTGAGTCATTTCTCCAGGCCCCAGACTATTTTCTTTAATATTACTTTATATTTTTGGATATTGGACATTTTCCCTTCTTTAGTATCTGTTTCTTTTGGAGTTTTGCTGTGAATAATTTCCATTGGTATACCTTTAGGTTCACTGACTATTTCCTTAAGTTTCTCCTACAAACTTATTAACCCACTGGAAAATTCGTTATCTCTGATACTGTTGGCTTTTCTTAAGATTTCTAGTCATTTTATTTGAGTCTCTTCTATAGTTCCCATTTCTGCTAAAAGTTCCAGTTTCTTCATGAATGTTGCCTGCCTTCTCCACAGGATATTTCAACATGTTATCATATTATCATAGCTATTTTGAAGACATTGAGAGTTGCAACACTTGCATTATCACTATGACTCGTTTTGTTGTTTTGTCTCTTGATTTTTTTTTTCTTGAATTTTCCTTTTTTCTTTTTAAGACAGGGTCTCCCTATAGCCCTAGATGGCCTGGAACTCACTATGTGCACCACATTGGCCACAGAGATCTGCCTGTCTCTGCCCTCCCAAGTGCTGGGAGTAAAGGTGTACGCCACCATTCCTGGCTCTAGAATTTTCTTATCTTACAATTTTTGCTAGACTGTCAAACATGGTGTGACAGGGATATGGGTGCTGTGGAATAGAGCATTTTTACCTGGAGGAGCATTCTTTCCTCTCTGCTGGGCTTTTGATGGAGGAGATTGGATTGCTGTACTCAGCAGTGGCATTCACTTGGGGATTTTGTTTTTGTCACCATCACCATCTTTAACTTCTTTCAGTGGCAAACTAACTACTCAGTTGTGGTGCCTAAGATGCTAGAGGCTTTCCTCAGTGTTTCTGCCCTACTTTCAAGTTGTATTGACCCCTACAGGCCTGTGCCACAATCTTGTTCTTCCTTCAAACATAGTTTTCTCTTGCTGGTTACTGATTCAAGGCTCTTGCTGAGGTGGGAGTAGGTCTTTTTCATCCTCCTCTTTATTTACCGAGCTTTCAGGGTAAGTGACACTGACTCATCAGTTTCTGGACTTACTATTCCAATAGTCACCACTGTCTGTGTTTCTCGGAACTTGACAAAATTGGATGGCTTAACAGGTGACACCTTCATTTGGCCATCGGCTCTCCATCATTTTCTTGAAGATTCATAATTAGTTTTTATTTTTTATAAAATATTTATTATTATTGTATTATGTGTGCCTGGTGGGAGGGGTGCATGCCATGGCATGTGGGTAGAGGAAGACAACTTGGTGAAATCCATTCTTTCCTTTGATCTTTACATGGGCTCTGAGAATTAAACTCAGGTTGCCGGGTTTGTACAGCAAGCTCCTTTACCTGCTGAGCCATCTTGCCAACCCAAGATTCATAACATTTATTTATTTATTTATTTAGTGGTCTTTGTGAGACAGGGTCTCCCCATAGCACCAGCTGGTCTGGAACTCACTACCTAGACCAGGCTGCCCCAAACTCACAGAAATCCACCTGCCTCTGCCTCCCGAGCTCTGGGACTAAAGACGTGTGCCACCACACCCGGCTATAAAATATTTTTAAAAACTTACGAAGAAAGAAAATGGAGGCACATAAAAATTTACATCTGATCAGGGTGTTTACTCCTGTGGCCTGTCTCTGGTAAAATAGCTGAGAGCAATGGTTTTCATTTAGACTCTAGGCTATACCTTCCCTTCAACCTCTGCCCACTTTACACTGGCTGTCACTCCAGAGTACATGTTCTGAATGGTACAGGAGAACACAACTGTCTAAATTCTGTTGGTGGTGGTGAGACAAGGTCCAACTCTGTAGTCCATACTAGCCTGGAACTCACTGTGTAACCCAGGCCGGTCTTGGACTCATGGCAATCCTCTGCCTCAGCCTCCCAAGTGCTAAGATTATAGTCCATGATCCACCGGTCACCATGCCAAGCTAACTCAATTTCATCAGTGGATCATGGGGAAAAGAGTTTGAGAGTAGAAAACTACTATTTCTGGGTTGGTAG